>NC_080175.1:73617932-73818757 GCF_950295315.1 Erinaceus europaeus
CCTCTTTAAGCCCCTGTTGCTCCTTTCCCACCCTCTAGGGATCCAGGCTGTGTGCTGACTGGCAAAGTGTAACTCAGGGGACCTGCTGGTGCTTGTGAAAGTGAGGTCAAAGGTCAGGGACATGCTTGGGCTACAAGGCTGAGCTGCTCTTGCCCTAAGAATTTTACTGATCCTTTCTTACTCTATCAAAAAGAGGTTGGTAGAGAATCCAGATTGCCTTTATTTTAGCCATTTTATCTTCTCAAAGCTATTCACTACATTTGTGAAAAACTTCCATGTATATACTAGGGTGGGGTTACCTGTCCATTATTTTCCGAACATTCATATCAAGTTTGACAATACACACTAGAAAAAGGAATGGGGTTAGGGTTAGGTTTAGGGCGGGGGTGGGTGGTGGGAATGGGACACAGATTTTGGTGGTGGGAGAGGTGTTTATGTACAATCCTATTAAAGTGTAAACATTATATAAACCACTATTTAATTAATATGAGAGGAAAAAAACTGATGATATGTCTAGAACTTCTTAAAACACAGACTGAATCTTTTTAATACATAGGCTGTCTTTGATATGTTGACTCTCCCAAAAGCTTAGACCAGGAGAACAGGAGCAACCGATAGCACAGCTATATACAAGATGCTGGGTACTATACCCCAAACCCTATCAAAGGGACTTTCCAAAGTTAACCCTATCACCAAATAATGTGATGGTAACAATAACTATCCATTGTCTTCTTGAACCCTAAGACAACAGGAACCTCACATTCCCACTACAGAGCCTATATTTCCCCCAGTCCTGGAACCTTAGGGTGGGGCCCACTTTTCTGCATGCTGCTCTCAATTCAAATCAAGTAATATTGCATCCGCGGATTGCAACCTAATCAACACAACAAGTGCCACCCAGCATGCTTCACTTCAGACTGTGACCAGAGACTTCAGGTGTGGAATGACAACCCTTCAGTTTCATCACTCGGGTGAGACCTTTCCTTTCATAGTATTCTCTAATTCCATTCCAGGTGTTCCACTCCCTAATAAAATCCCCAAACCTAGATATAGTCCAGGTCCCCTGAGATAGAGCATAGGTTCACCTGTGCCCATAAACTAGGGGAAAAATATAAACCTGAAAGCAGAAGTACACAAGAGCATGCAGGGAATACCCCCAACACTTCATCTGCACTATTACAGTCTTTAGGTCCATGATTGTTCAACAATTTGTTTGGCTTTGTATGTTAACTCTCTTTTCAGCCACCAGGTTCCGGATGTCAGCGAGATGCTGACCAGACTTCCCTGGACAGACGACCACATCAATGTGTACTGGAGCTCCACTTCCTCAGAGACCCACCCTACTAGGGAAAGACAGAGAGAGACTGGGAGTATGGATAGACCAGTCAACGCCCATGTTCAGTGGGGAAGCAATTACAGAAGCCAGACCTTCCACCCTCTGCAACCCACAACGACCCTGGATCCATACTCCCAGAGAGATAGAGAATGGGAAGGCTATCAGGGGAGGGGGTGGGATGTGGAGATCGGGTTATGGGAATTGTACCCCTCTTATTCTATGGTTTTGTTAATGTCTCCTTTCTAAAATAAAATTAATTAATTAATTAATTAAATGTATCATAATCATGAGTCACCAGTCACAAAAAGGAATAATGGGCTAGTGGGCAGGGGAGACATCGGTTCTGTAAAAGCCTTTCATGCTTGAAGCTCCAAGGTCCTAAGGTTTTAGCCCCAGCACCACCTTAAGCCAGAGCTGAGCAGTGCTCTGGTCTTCCTCTCGGTATCGCTCTCTCCCTGCTTGTTAAAATAAAATTCTTTTTAAAAGAAATAATTATTCCTTTGAAATGATTCTATATACTTACTGGGACTCTTAAGAGTATTAATCTCTCCCCTGATAGTAAAGTATAAATAAATAAATTTTCCTTTTTTATGAATAATGATTTTTAAATCTTTCAAATAATAATAGTATATTGATTCAACTATAAGGGACAACTTTGCCTTACTGTTGAGACACTCTTTTGGAGACTCAGATTACTCTACTTTACTATTTATAAAAATTATATATGTGTTCCAGTGACTACACCAATAAAAATATATAGATTTAACTTATAAGATTTCACTATCTATGGGGTCTACAGTAATGATATTTATATACTTTTCCCATATATGGTAATTAATCTCTGTCCTGATCCAGCTTTCTGGTTCTATTTCCAACTATGACACCATCTCCCCAGACAATACCTTTAACCCACCTACATGTTAGCTATCAGGCTCAGGCCCAAATTAATAAAGTTGTAGGCCCGTTGGAATGTACCTAAAATAGACTTCTTAGCTTTTTCCAAAACGGATACTTCAAATCTTACCTGTTCTATTCTCACCTTTAGGTTCCTGATTATTAAACTATTTGTTCTGCTTTATAACTTAATGCTTTTCAGCCACCAAGTTGCAGTTGCTACCATGATGCCAACCTAATGTCCCTGGGCAGACGACCTCACCAATGTGTCTTGGAACCTCATCTTTTCAGAGCCCTCTCTCACTAGGGAACAGTAGAAACAGGATGGGGGTATGGGTCAGCCTGCCAATGCCCATGTCCAGTGGAGAAGCTATTATAAAAGCCAAACCTTCCACTTCCTGCACACTATAGTGATCTTGGGTCCATACTCCCAGAGGGATAAAGAATATGAAAGCTTTCGGGTATCCGGCAGTAGTGCAGCGGGTTAAGCGCCATGTGGCGCAAAGCACAAGGACTGGCATAAGGATCACGGTTGTAGCCCCTGGCTCTCCACCTGCAGGGAGTCGCTTCACAGGTGGTGAAGCAGGTCTGCAGCTGTCTGTCTTTCTCTCCCCCTCTCTGTCTTCCCCTCCTCTCTCCATTTCTCTCTGTCCTATCCAACAACGACGACATCAGTGACAACAACAATAAAACAACAAGGGCAACAAAATGAAATAAATATTTAAAAATATATATGAAAGCTTTCAAGGGAGGGTATGGAATATGGAACTCTGGTGGTGGGAGTTGTATAGAATTGTACCCCTCTTATCTTAACAATCTTTCAACCATTATTAAATTTAAAAAAGTAAATAAAAATAGGCATCAACTTTCACATGAGGTCATCAAAAATTATTTTAATATGTATTGGAAATTACCTGTCAAAAATGTCTCAGGTGTGAATTCTGTTTATACTAATTTTAATGAATCTTGAGCTGGTACAACCCTGCATGTGGAAGGTTCCTACTTTGCCATGCTTGACACCCAGGTTCCAGTTCAGTCCCACTGCACTGGAGGAAGACTGTGTGTTATAAAGTTTCTTCCTCTTCTCTCTCTCTCTCTCTCTCTCTCTCTCTCTCTCTCTCTGTCTCTCTCTCTCTCTCTCCATCTCTCAAAACCTGGTCTGGATATATGAAACCCCAGAAATGACAACAAAAATATAATTATCCTATGGAACTCACCGTTATTTCATTGAAATTACTCATAATTGTGAAATAAAACAGCATGCATAGCATTTATTTTCAGTCACAGTTTGTCTTTATGAACTAATGCATATTTTGCCAATAACCCGAAGAAGCAAAAACATGCCAGAGAGTAACTGTATGACCTCCAACTCAAGTCTTACTGCTTTTATAAAACTGGGGCATCCTGTCTGCTTTTGTGATGGGAAGAGAAATGTGTGAGACAGGAATAAGGGTCAGCAACCTTTTCTGAGAATGACTGGGGAACTACAAGTATTTTTAGCAATGATTATTTTAGAGACTTGAAGTTCTCACTCTTACTTGATTCTCTTGTAGTAGAAAAGTAGCCAGAGACAAGCTAAAAGCGAATAACATGTTACTAAGCAAGAGAGGCTAAGAGCAGTTTGACCAGAAAGCCACAGTGCTCACCTCTCTGATAGGAAGAGGTGGGTGCTAGCCTCCCTAATATTCATCTCAGGTTGATGAATAAACAAAGATATGCATCTCAAAGCAGATACATTTTTATCAGACTGTATTCCTCTAGAGGTTTATTTTGGGGGCCGGGTAATGGCACACATTATATGTGAGGGTCTGGTTCAAGCCCCAGGTCTGTATTTGCAGAGGGGAAGCTTCACAAACCATGAAGCAGGTATACAGATGCCTCTCTTTCTCTCTTTGGGTCAACCTTGTCTACCCTCTAAATATCTGTCTTTTTTTTTAATAATTAATTAATTAATTATTAGTTGTTGGGGTCTATGGATTTGTTGTATAGTGATAACCCTGTCAATGCCCATGTCCAGTGGGGAAGCAATTACAGAAGCCAGACCTTCCACCTTCTGCATTCTACAATGATCTTGGTTTCATACTCCCAGAGGGCTAAAGAATAGGAAAGCTATCAGGGGAGGCGATAGGATATGGAGGTCTGGTGGTGGGAATTGTATGAAGTTGTACCCCTCTTATCCTATGGTTTTGTCAGTGTTTCCTTTTTATAAATAAACATTTTTTTTAAAAAAAGAAAGTACTTGCCAACACATGTGTTTGTAGAAATGAACTAAACAGCCAAAGAATTGCTAAGTTCCAAGTCTTTCCATGTAGCATCTTGTTAGAGGAGTAAGGTTTAATTCACTCTTTATATAGACATCATTACACAATCCCTATGTGTGAGACAATTTACCACTTATTATAGATGGCATAGAGATATAATCATAGGCCTTTTTTAAAGTTTTAAAAAATAGTATTGTGGACTGTGAACAAATAAACCAGCTCTTTAAGTAAAATATGTGCTTAAATGTACACAAAGCAGAAGAAAGGTGAAACTATCTAAAAGTGGAAAATTTATTATGTAACTTGGTGTTTAAATGTTTCACTTTGGCCACTGTGTAGGGGAATATTTTGGAAAATATAACGAATGTAACGGGAAGAGCAATTTAGAATCTATGCAGTATCCTTGGCAATGGTTTCAGTGGCTTGGATTAGTGTTTGCTACACAGATGGAGAAGTGTAGATAAATTCAAAATATATTTTAGAGGCTCAATAGCTCATGGTGATTTAATGCGGATATTGCCAGAAATATAAATATGAAGGGCATTCAGGGTCCTAGAGCTTACTGGGGGGCAGTTGAGGGATGGATATTATAATTTTAACTTGAAAGAAATTAAATTTGAGATATGGTTAAGATTTCTAAGTGGAGATGTTGAGTAGGCAGTGGAATATATGTGTTGGAAACTCAGGAAGCAAATCTGAGTTGCAGTGTGAATTTTCAAGTGTTTAGCCTGAGGAGAGAGTATAGGATGAAAAGGACAGCAGGCCCATAAGTAATACAAGTGCAAAAACAGCTAAATGTAAAACTTTAAGATATTTTCTCACTGATGGATGCTGCCCATGATATATTAATTAAACCAGTTAACAAAGCCAAAGAATGTGTCTGACCTCCAGCTATGTTCTTCAGTAGTATATCCTCTGTTCTGGATCTCTTGTTTCTCCATCTGACCTTGAGGATAAATTTTGCCAATGTTCAGAAACTAGCTTTCTGGAATCTTGATTGGGATTACATTTAATAAATAGTTCAAACCACAAAAAATTGACAACTTTAGAATATCATGTCTTCCAGTTCATAAATATAGAAAAATTATGGCATTAAAGCAAAAGAATGTGAGTGAAGAGAAAAAAAGTTAGGGGGGAGAAGAGATTGGGGTTCTGGTATGATAGTGGAAAAGGACTTAAGTTAGAGATGAGAGTGTTTTTCTTAAAAGTCCCAAGTTCAGTCCTCTGCACCACCATAAGCTAGAGCTGAGCAGTGCTCTGGTTAGAAAGAAAGAAAGAAAGAAAGAAAGAAAGAAAGAAAGAAAGAAAGAAAGAAAGAAAGAAAGAAAGAAAGGGAAAAAAGAAAAGAAAAAGAAAATATTTATCAAAGAATGAGAGGTTGTACCCTTGTATCAACAACTGTAGTGTTGCTGTCCAGTAAAATGATTTAAAAAAAAGAAAAAAAAGATTGCCATTTATTTAAGTTTTTGTTTCTTTCATGAAACCTTTGTGGCTTTCCACAAGTGATTCTGTACAAATTTTGTTAGATAGATGCATAAGCAATTATTTTAAAGGAAGCTATGTGAAATTATACTGTATTTTTATTTGAAACTTCAAATTATTATTGCTGACATATAGGGAACTAATTAACATTTGTATATTAACCTTTTAGCTCATGACCTTTCTACAATCACTAATTACTTACAAGAGGCATTTTGTTCTTTGAATTTTTCTATATAGAAAATCTGTTATCTGTGAACAAAGGTAGTTTTATTTCTTTCTTTCTTAATTCTGTATCTTATTTTCTTTGTTTCTCTATTGTATGGGCTAGAACTTCTAGTCTGATATTGCAAGTAAATGGTGAAAGGGAATCCAAATATTAATTCTATTATTTGTGGCCCTGAGATCCAAAATCATTGTCAAATTTAAATAAATTTAAATAATTATTTTAATAAATAACATAGTTACCAATTACTCTGCATAGCAATGTCTTCTTTTATTTCTACTGAAATTGTATTTCTGAAACAGTTTTTCTCCTTCTCCTTCTCCTTCTCTTCCTTCTCCTTCTCCTTCTCCTCCTTCCCCTTCAATCAGAACACTGCATAACTCTCTCTTATGATGGTGCAGGAGATTTAACCTGGGGCTTCAGAACCTCAGGCATGAGGGTCTCTTTGCACAACCATTATGCTATATCTCCTGCACAGTTTTTCTCTTCTTTTGTGAAATTGTTCTGCACCTTTGTGGATTTTTCCTCTCATTCCATATATATATCTATATCTATATCTATATCTATATCTATATCTATATCTATATCTATATCTATATCTATATCTATATCTATATCTATATCTATATCTATATCTATATATATATATATATATATATATATATGTCTCTCTATATGAATGAAAAATATATTCCAGAGTCATGAACTTATGTATGTATTAAAAACGAATGGAATATTAATCTCTACATGACATACAGATTAGCAATCATTCTAAAGAGCCTGTATTAACTTCTTAATCTAAGACATAGTATAAGTAGACTAATTATAAACTGAAATTAAAGACAAATACATTAAACATTCTATCTAGATAATCTATAATACATTAATATTAAGAAAAATCTAGCAATATGTATCTGTAATAGCATTATGACATAATTATTCTTTCTTTCTTTTTAGTCTGTATACATATGTGAATAAAATGATTCAGCAGTTTCCATGGAAACCTTGGGCTCTGTTGGATGCCAGAACCTGGCATATAAGCCTACAGTTTGATGAAACTATGTAATTTTGAAATGAACAGGCATATTTCCCCAAATCATTCACCTTTTGCTTATTAAAATACTAGAATGTACAACTCTCCTAGCTAAGATAAAAGAAAAGATATTTAAATTAAAGAAACAATATATTATCCTTGAAATCATAGATTTAATTCTTTATATCATTAGTCTAAAGTGCTAATAATTTTTAAATTTATAAATTATTGAGAAGGGCATTAATGAAATTTTCTGTACTTTTTTTTAGAGACCAATTTTAAGAAGTTATCACTACATTAATAAAATAATGATGTTTTCTTTGCATATAAAATATTGTTTCAAACCCCCTTTCAGTAGCATGAAACAGACTGCATATATATCCACAGCCTCAAAATGAGGTGATTTTTAAAGTTTTTGGTCATTGGCATTCATTTGTATTCACCTCAATATTCAGGTGTATTAAATGTATAGTATTCTTGTTGATGACATATACTCCATAGAAATGTGTCATTCTGCATTATTTAAACCTGAATTTATGAACACAAATTTTTGCAACAGTTGAATCACCAATTTCCATTGAGTATGACAGAAGCAGAATTAGATCACTCTGAATGCTATTACTATAACACAAGCACACACGCGAGCACAAACAAACAAACAAATAAAACCCATCGAATTGATCTGAAGCCCATATTCAACATAGGAGTCTATGTAACCTCTGCATCCCTGTGGTTCAAACTGTAATTCTGTGGTCATGAGTAAGAACATTCCAACTTGCAGCTATTTCAGGACCAAATCAGTTCATTGGGGTTTATAGTAAACAGTATTCATACACTTTTCCCATATTTGTGAGGTACTCTCTTCCCTGATCAAACTTTCTAGCCCTCTTCCTAGCCATGACATTATCTCCCCAGACAGTAACTTGAGTTCACCTGCATATCAGATGTCAAGCTCAGGGCCTATAACTAATAAAGTTATAGGCCCTTTCGAATATAAATAAAATACACCTACTAGCTATTTCCAAAACGGAGACCCCCAAATCTTTTTCTGCAATATTCCAGCCTTCAGGTTCATGATGAATCAACAATTTGTTTGGCTTTGTATGTTAACTCTTTTTTCAGTCATCAGGTTCCAGATGCTAACATGATGCCAACCAGACTTCCCTGGGCAAATGACCCTACCAATGTGTCCTGGAGCCCCGTTTTCCCAGAGTCCCGCCCTGCTGGGAAAAGAGAGAGACAGGCTGGGAGTATGGATCGACCTTTCAACACCCATGTTCAGCGAAGAAGCAATTACAGAAGCCAGACATTCCACCTTCTGCACCCCATTATGATCCTGGGTCCACACTCCCAGAGTGTTAAAGAATAGGAAAGCTATAAGGAGAAGGTATGGGATACAGAGTTCTGGTGGTGGGAATTGTACCCTTCTTATCCTATGTTTTTTGTCAATGTTTCCATTTTAAAATAAAAATTTAAAAAAAAAACTCAACGAATTATACTATTAAGTAAGCTGAGTGCATGGGAAAATGCCATATTCCAAAGGGGAATTAAAGTTAAGATCCTTACCCTTTGCTTTTTTGTTCTAATTAGACTAGGATTGTTGTTGTTGTTATTATTATTATTATTATTTTGTAATTTTCATTGAAAAATTTTGAACAATACAACTTGAAGACTTGTGTACATTATACTGTGCTGGGAAAGGTAACTATATTCAGGGCTGAATTTCTAGTCAATTCAAAGGTGGCAAGTGAACGTGGCTGCATAGTCTCAAAATATGGCACCTTGGCATATTGAATATTTTAAACTGGAAGAACTGAAACATAGTGTATGCAACTAGGGTTTTTTTCTGACCTTCCAGTGGAACAAGTTATATAAACCTACTATAAAAAATATCCTTCTTGGGGCCACCTGGTTAAATACACACGTTACAGCACAAAGGACCCAGGTTCAAGACCCTGGTCCCCACCTGCAGGGGGAAAGCTTCACAAGTGGGAAGCAGGGCTACAGGTGTCTCTCTGTCTCCCTCCCTCTCTATCACCCTCCTTGCTTCTTGATTTCTGCCTATCTTTATCCAGTAGATAAATAAAGACAATTTTTAAAAATTACCCTTCTTGAAAGGATGGAGAGAGCCTTAGGGCCTTAGTGTATGATATAGAAAAGGAACCTAAGTTGGGGGAAAATGTGTTCTATAGAGAACTTTCATGGGGAGATAAAAAATTTCACCCACTAGTCAACAACTGGACTGTAAACCATTAAGCCCTCCCAGATAAAAACGATTTAACAAGAAATATATAACCTTCCTGTGGAAGAATGGAACATCCAGAAGAGAACATCCTTACAAGCAAGGTACAGGAGAGAATGTCAAAGGAAAAAATCTTCGTTTTCTCCCAGTTCAATATATAAATGTATGTTTTATCATATTCCCCCCTCCCCCACAAATTTTCATTCTTTAACAAATTTAGCATTAAAACACTCATGGTTAACTACTTCTTTGACCTTCCTTTTTTTTTTTTTATGAAAGCTTCTATGTCACTGAAAACTTATCTTTAAAAATTGCATGTTGCCCCTTGTCAGTTTATGTCATTTTTAACCAGAACTGCAGTTGAAAACTTAGAATGGAAAGAAAAAAAAAAATCTGTGATCCCTTGCAGGACTGAGGTGAACTTGTACTAGTTCCCTTTCCTTATTAGCTTTCAATACTAATCCTCCAAAGAGAACATATCTCCCTTTTCCAAAGACATCAAAAGTAAAAGTTTATTTATTTTACATATTGGCTAGAGATAGATATTGAGAAGGGAGAGGTGTTGGGGGAGAGGAAGAATGACACCTACAGCACTGCTTCACCTCTAAAGCTTTGCTTCCACAGATGGGGACTGGGAGCTCAAACCTAATTCCTTCTGCATTATAACATGTGTTAGAGCCCCCCAAAGTGAAATGTAAATGAGTTCAGTGAGTGACTTGGCAAAGGTAGAACTAGGAAGCAGATGCAAAAAAAAAAAACTTTTACTCAATTGAATCACCCTTATCACCTGCCTTTGACTAACATTGGTTTTCTGTGGATTCAGAATCTTTACATTTTCACTGCATTACCAAGATTTTCCTTCTCCAGTGAAATTTTAGTATTCCCCTGGAGTTTTTTTTTAATGTTTGCTTATTTTAGATAGAGACTGAGAAGCAATGAGAATAAAAAGAGACTATAACACCTAAACTTTCTTAAATGTGGTGGAGTCTGGGCTGGAACCTGGGTTATGCACATGGCTCTCAGAAACTTAACTTAATCAAGATGAACATTGAAAATGACCTTACTGCTCTTTCCAGAAGCTTTAAATCTTCAAATCATAAACAATAGTGTAACTCCTAACTCCATGACACTTCTGTTCTGTGTCCATCAACTACAGAATATGAATCCTAACCATTACCCAATGCTGTTCAAGCATGCCTCCCCCCTATTTCTGTGAAAGTCTTGAGAATGATTCCAGAATTGTGCGTTGAGAATCTCAATAACTATCCCAATGCTGTGCTCCCTACTAAACTGCTATTAATTTTGTAGGAGTAGTATTCCTCCTTGTCATGGTAAATAGTAACAGCTGTGTCTTATCTGTAGACACACTACTTGAATGATATTTTGGAGAGTTGACTTTTGAAAGATATAGGATGGCAAAGTTTAAGTTAGAAGAGAGAATGACACACCAAACATAAGTTGCAGAAGGAACTAGCAGGTAGAGATGGCTATTTTCTATTTCTCATCAAAGCAATGAAAAGGGGAGGACAAAGGAAGAAATCATCCTATACCCTCTTTGTTCTTCAGAAACTGGGCAAATAATCAAGCAGGCATCAAGTAGATTGACAGGAGGAAAAACTAGGAGAAATGTATTAATAACGTATAACCTTCCTGTATACAATAGAGACGCCCAGAAAAAAACAGAAAGTCACTCAAATGGTTTTAGATGTCCCTTAAAAACACCTAGCTAAGACAAAGTTCAGGAAAGGACAAGATCAGATAGGGTAGTTACTAAAGAAGAATAAACAAAGCAAAAGCACTCATTTAAAAATCTGTCCTGTAAGAGAAGAGATTTAGGAAGTAAGGGAAGTACATCTTCCCCGGTACAGTGGGGGAGAAGCCCTTGTAGATAATGCCTTTTTAAAAGATGTCTTTCACCCTATACACCTCCTGTGAAATCAACTGACCTTCAAAAAATGTTTTGGGGAGCAATATTTTAAAAATATTTCCATGAAATCAACTTTTCCAAAAGACATGTTGGAAGAGACAGACTTATTCAATTTATATTTCCTATAGTATCTCAAGAATCAATATCTCAGGCCAGGAGGTGGCACACCTGGTTGAGCGCACATGTTGCAATGTGCAAGGACCCAGGTTCAAACCCCCAGTCCCTACCTGCAGGGGGAAAGCTTTGCGAGTGGTGAAATAGGGTTGCTGGTGCCATTCTGTCCCTTACCCTCTCTGTCTCCCCCTTCCTTTAGATTTCTGACTGTCTCTGTCCAATAAATAAATAAAGATAATTAAAAAAATTTTTAAAAAGAATCATTATCTCTGAGAGCTTCTTCTCTCTTGCAAACCTGAAGTTAATGTTGTTAAGTATGAGGGAAAATCTGCACATACCTTATTATATCATTTTACAAAAAAAAAAAAAAACTATTTTCCGCATATAGCATTTATGGTGACTGGAATTAAATAAGACTTTATGACTCCTACTCCTTCAGGTCTGAACGGAAACATCCCAGTCACATTCAAGCTCCCTACAGACTCCTGACTCATTGCTTCCTACTTGCCTTTCTCAGCCCCTGCACATAACACTGCCCTGTCTTTTGAAAGGCACATTTTCCTAAAACATTAGTAGCATATGACATTGAGTGCTGCTTTATATTTATTTATTTTAATTTGAGATTACAGACAGAAATTGAGAGGAGATATAGACAGTAAAAAACAGATAACTGTAGCACTGCTTCACTGCTTGTGAAGATTCCCCCCTGTAGGTGGGGACCAAGGGCTTGAACCCATGTCCCCTTGCACAAGGTGACATATGAACTCAATTCGGTGTAACACTACCTGGTCCTGAGAGCCACGTTTTTGTTTTTTGGTTTTTCCCCCCTTTCTGTTGTCCTTGTTTTTATCATTGTTGTGGTTGTTGTTTTTGATGTTGATGTCGTTGTTGCTAGATAGGACAGAGAGGGACAGAGAGAAATGGAGAGAGGAGGGGAAGAGAAAAGGGAGAAGAGAAAAACACCTGCAGACCTGCTTCACCGCTTGTGAAGCAACCCCACCACCACTACCTACAGGTGGGGAGCCGGGGACTCAAACCGGCAGCATTCCGGTCCTTGAGCTTCGTGCCATGTGTGCACTGAGTTACCGTCTGACCCCCGAGAGCCACATTTTAAAGACATACCTGAAATAAATTTCATCAGTTCTGAGTATCTACCTATATATGGATTTCTTAATTCATTTTTTAATCTTTAGAAAAGGAATAAAGCAATTTTTCATACTCTCCTTTTATGTTGTATCTCATGAATACAAAATTGACCTCAGTTGTAGATATTTCTTTGGTGCTTTCTTTTTTACTGTTTCCATAATACTTTCTAAATACCTGTGGTGTAGAAAACACACACACACACACACATACATATTCATGTTTGTAGTAAATACCCTAGAAATACATTTAGGAAAATACCTTGATTGACCTTTATTAATTATGAAAAAGACATACCCATGTCCAAGAACAAGAAAGGTAAGGCTTGGACAAGGTGCTAGGCTACAATGGTTATACTTAGAGGTGGGCTAGTAGGGGTTGTAATCTAGCTTCTGGAGAGGAACACATTGTGCTAGGGAACAATACCTTGGCACCAAGCTAATAAGGTGCAACTTACAGAAACTGACATCAATGGGAAAAGGACTATAAAGCTCCAGTGTCTCGTTATTTTCTCTGCTAGTTTTGATAATTATTCACCGAAACTAAGACTTATATAGAACTCCATTAGTGTTAATAGCATGTACTTGTAAGATTTCAGTACATGCGGTAGAATAGGAAGCAATGACCCATGAGACAAAGCCCTGTGAAAGGGAAGAAGATGCCATCAATATGAAGTAAGAATTTGGAAAAAGTGTTCATCAGGTCTGTGAAGACACCTAGGACTGCTCCGAGGAGGGGTGGGGATTGGAAGTCAACAAATATTCAATAGCTAAAACTCTATTGTCTAAAGATTAAAGGAAAAGGTAAGGTAGATCATAGAGTACTTACAATTAGGGATTGGCAGTTATAGAATGGATTATAATTGTTGGTTTTCTATAATTCTCAGGAGTCTAAGGAATACTTTATATATATTTCTTCTAGTATATACTTCTGTGTTGATATGCCATGAATAAATGAATGAATAGGAAAAATAACTTTGTAACAAAACCAGAAATTTCAGAAAGGTCAAAACTGAAAAGAGAGATATGGAGGCATTCTACTTATTATTTAAAACACAGTACAGATAAGAAAGAAAGCAATATACAGGGGTGAGGAAGCAGCTGTTGGCTTAGAGAATAGTCTTATCAGTGTTAGGAAAACACTGGGAGCTCTGTAGCCTGCTTATAACACTTGCTGGTTCTGAATTTTTCATCTTCTGGTTGAGACTTAACCTACCCTCTGACATAAGGAAACTATTTGTTTCAAGAGTCATTCACAACTGAACAGATATGTCTGCTGTTATACTTAAGTAGAAAAGATATATTTCTTGTTAACCATCCATTAGAATTTTCTTGCATCTGCTGAGTTTTTCTATGTTTGAACTTGTGAGTTATTTATCTTAAATAGAGCTTGAATTTCCTTGAAAAGTCTTTGTTTTTTTCTATTAAGAAATTATTTTTAAGCTTTGGTATCTCTAAGTCTTGTACTCTTGCTGATTGTTAAAAATGATTTATGCTGCATTCTTCTTCTGCATTCATTCCACCTGACCAGAATCTAATTACAAATCAAATATTCGATATTGGAAACATAGTTTAGGACTGGTTATGCATTACATAAAATAAAACATTGCCTTGATCTTTTAAAAGGCAAATACTTATAACTTAAAGTATAAAAACAATAAGAGTAGTTTATAGACTTAAAAAAAACCTAAACTTTGCATTCAGTCTTGGCACAAAACATAAGGTCTTATTTTCTTAGTGTAGTCTACCAGTCAGCAATTTTAACATCACCACCAACTTGTTATAAATTTGAACTCCCATATCCTTCCCAAGATGTACTGAATGGGAGTCTACATTTTTATAAGATTCCCAGCTACTTAGTATGTACAAGCAGTTTGAAGAGTGTCATTTCAGAGTATTGAGCAGATGCCTTAAGTCTTATTGTGAGCATAGCAGACACTTCTGAAAGACCTAAAACAGATGTGTGTCCTTTAAACTTCTCCATGTCCTCATCACCAGAGCGTTCCAGTTCTAGTCTATTTGCATCCATTTGGTCCTAAAGAATACAATACTATTTTTTCATTAATTAAAGAGTATTCCACTGATTATGTCACATAACTCATCTATTTTTCTTTGTTTTGTTGTTTTGGTTTTGAGATCCTATATTAAACATTGAGAATATAATCTCTTTATAAAAAACAAAGTTTGAGGAGCTGGAAAGTTGTGCACCCAGTTGAGCCATTGCCATGAGTTCCAGCCCCCATTTTCTACCTGAAGATGGGGTGCTTTGAAAGTGGTGAAGCAGGTCTACAGACATCTCTTCCCCCCCCTCTCTCTCTCTATTTCTCTCTCTCTCTCTTCCTCTCCCTCTATCTCTCCCTCTCCCCCTCCTTCTCCCTCTCCCTCTTTCCCTTCCCTCTCAATTTCTCTCTGTCCTATCAAAAAGAAAAAAGAGAGAGAAAGAAACAAAGAAAGGAAGGAAGGAAGGGAAGAAGGAAGAAAGAAAGAAGGAAGGGAGGGGAAAAGAATGAAAGAAATGATAGCAAGTGGATTCATAGTGCCAGAACTGAGCCCCAGCAATAACCCTAGCAGTAGTAAAATACATACATACATATATACATAAATACAAAAATCTTTTTTTTTAAAAAGTCACAGTTTGAAAAAGAGAACTTTAGGGCTCTGGTCCATGATGATGGAAAAGGAACTAAGTTGTGGTTGAGAGGATTATGCAGATGGCCAACAAACATTTAAAGAAAAAGAAAAAAAAAACTCCTCAAAGTCACTGATTACCAGAAAAATATAAATAAAGATAATAAGGTAGAATTATAGACCTGTGAGAATGCCATGCTTTAGATAGAGTAGAAACAAGTGTTTGCAAGATATGGGGCTGGGGGAAGGAAGAAATACTCTACACTGCTGGTGGTAATGTAAACTGATCCAATTCATGTAGAAAACTGGAGAGTCTTAGAACACTGGCCACAGTCCTACCCTATGACATGACACTCTTCTTAGAAATTAATCCAAAGAAAGCAAAACATAACAGCAAAACTTGTAGTAGTTCAAGCTTGGAAGCAACCCAGATGCCCAACAATAGATAGAATGGTTAAGAAAGCTGTGGTATAGATACACAATGGAATACTACTCACCTGTTAAAATGCTGAAGTCTTCTTTATCTCATTTTGAGTGAATCTCAAAGGAATCATGGTAGGAAAGATAATCTAACCAGATGATGATCTCACTTATATATGGAACCTGAGAAACAAGGAAATAAATGGAAAATACAAGGTAAAACTTGGACTGGATGTGGTATCTTGTATCAAAGCAAAGAACTCTTGGAGAAGAGGGGACTTGAGGGGCCAGAGAGGATAGTGGGAACCCAGTGCTCTAAGGCAGAGAAAGACCTATGTTGGGGTGTAAGAATAGTATGCGGACACCTATCTCAGGTGCCCATATGTCAACAGCTGTACTATAAACTACTACCCCTTCAACAAGATGAAAGAAGAGAATGGGAGGAAACACTGCAAAATGCAGTTTCCAACATTTTCAAATCTGCTTCCCAACTGAGATATTTTAAAATTGTCCTGGGGTGGGAAGAGACAAAATGCTCTATGGGACAAAGATTCCCCTTACAACATCTTCAGCATTTTGAACAGAACATTTTCCTTCACACAAGACTAAAATGTAGAGTCTTGATTTCCTCTGCAGTACCAGGCAGATGGCCATGTCTGGACTATTTCATCTCCAAACACTTCTTTAACTACAGATTTATTTCTCTGTCAGAGGAAGCGGTTTGGGAGGGGGGAGGAGTTATGTCATTTTATAGCCATAATAATGTTCTGAGCCAAGCCAGCTGCCTCAGTCTGTTACTGTGACCTCAAATGCAACAGATGAGGACTGAGAAGAGAACATTGGATTTAGCAATTACGTGGTTATTGGTAGCCTTGGAAAGAGCAACTTAAACTGAATAATAAGGATGAACATCAAACTGCTAGAGGGTGACAAAGGAAGACTGAAGAATTGAGAGCTTAGGCATGTTTCATTCTCAAGTAAAGTTTGCCAGAAGAGAGAAGAGGAGAGGGTTTGAAGAAATATAACATGGAGAAATCAATTGTCTTAAGGTGGTGAAAAGGTAAACAAACTTTCACATTGATGGGGGAAGTAATAAAAAAATCACGGGCAAAAGTATAAGGTAGGATGTGAGGAAACTACTTCTCACTGTCCAGTATCTATGACCCTGACTTCTAATTGCTAATTTCTGAAAAATCCTAGAACTTTGTCTATGTCAGAAATAAGTAAATAATTATTTGTCACATAGTAATTATTTCATTCCACCCTTCCACTAAATTATGCCTCTTTACAACTTCTGTAGGCAGAAGTAGCTACCTCAATTGTCTCTTTTCCTGACTTACTAGAAATGTAACATATGCACTTCCTCTCACATTCTTTGTTGATTGACTACTATTAGGATAGGGTAGTTCCTGTCATTATTATCTGTTCCTCAGACATGTTGGAAAATTTCTGCAGGAAGTAGAAATTATTTTTTATTGGTATTAATGGTTCACAGTAAATGCAGTAGCTGATACATGTGTAATATTTCTCAGCTTCCTATAAAACATTCTCATCCCCAGGCAGGTCCTCCTCCACCAGGACCAGAAAGCAAAGCAACCGCCCCCACCACATACACACTTGAGCTCTTTTCTTTGATGGAATACATTAAATCAAGTCCAGTTCTACTTTGTATTTCTCATTTGTGTCCTTATTTCTCAACTTCCTTCTATGAGTGAGAAAATCCCATATTCATCTTTCTTTTTCTAGCTTATCTCACTTAATATGCTTCCTTCAAGCTCCATACAAGATGAGATGAAGAAGGTGAATCCACCATTCTTAACAGCTGAGTAATATTTCATTGTGTATATATGACACAGCTTTCTTAGTCACTAATCTGTTGTTGTACACTTAAGTTACTTTCAGGTTTTCCTATTACAAATTGTGCTGTTATGAACATAGGCATACACAAAACTTTTTGAATGACTGTTTAATTCTGTTGGATATATCCCCAGGAAAGGAATTGCTGGGTCATATAGTAGGTCCATTTCTAGTCTTCTGAAAGTTCTCTAGACTGCTTTCCACAAGAGTTGGACCAATTTATTTTTTTATTAGTGACTAAATATTTATTTACAAAATTACATGTCAACAAGGGTATAACTCCATACCATTCCCACCACCAGAGTTCTGAATCCCTAATTCCTTCATTGTAGTCCATGGAGGTTCTCCAAAAGTCACAGATGTGGGTTGACTATTATTTCTTAACTATCTGTCTATATTTGCACATAATTATCCCCTTTTTTTCTTCCAGGGCCAGTTCTCTCTTCCCCTCCATGCCACAAACACCTTATTACTACATCCAAATGTCCCTTCCCCTTTCTCCTTTCTCTCTCTCTCTCTCTCTCTCTCTCTCTCTCGGTACTGATGAAGATGGAGTGGAGAGCCCTCTTAGTCTCTTCCTTCTGTCACTTCTCGCACACTGGATTATGGATCAAAATTATTTTGGGGTGCAAAAGGTAGGGGTTCTGGCTTCTGTAATTGCTTCTTCACTGGACATGGGCATTGCCAGGTCAATCTATACCCCCAGCCTGTTTCCATCTTTCCATAGTAGGCTAGAGCTCTAGAGAGGTGAAGTTCCAGGACACATTGGTGAAGTCATCTGCCCAGAGCAGTCAGGGAGGAATCATGGCAGCATCTGCAACTTGGTATCTGGAAGGTAGCAGGACATAAAGTGAGACAAAATGGTTAATGAACAGGAACCAAAAAGTATCAACAGAACAGATGAGATTAGGGATCTTAGAGTGGAAGAAGCTAGAAAGTCCCATTTTAGGTATGTTTCTAGGGGCCCAAACTATGGAATCTTTTGCTTGAGTTTGATAGTTAGGATGAAGTTGGATAAAAATATTGTCTGAGAAAATGGTGTCAGAGAAGAGAAAAAGGCTAGAAAATTGGGTTAGGGCAGAGAGTAACTCCCATTCTTGAAAAAAGTCTGTGGGTAGAATTAACTATTTACTTCCCCATACACCTGACGCAGGATATATATATCACCAGAGTCTGTGTCCCTCTAAGTCCCTCTTGCTCTGAGCTCACAGTTCATGGTCACAGCTGGAATCATTGCACGCTGTACTCATTTCAGGACCAGTCTACCTTGAGTGACAGGGCAAGATACCCCATCCTCCCTTCAGAGTATGGGGTAAGTCCCTGGTATAGCTGCTTTATGGTGAGAGCAAGATCCAAGGAAGGCCCAAAAGAAGACTTGTGAAGGTTTTCCTGATAGAAGTGACCAGTGGTAGTAAAGAGAGGGGAGTTGGACCAATTTATATGCTCACCAGCAGTGCAGGAGTGTTCCTTTATCCCCACAGCCTTTCCAGCATTTGTTGTTACTATACTTTCTGATGTATGGCATGCTCACAGGCGTGAGGTAGTATCTCATTGTCTTAACTTGCATTTCTCTGAGAGTCAGAGACTTGGAGTATCTTTTAATATGTCTGTTGGACTTTTGTACCTTTTCTATTCTGTTCATATCCTCTTCCCATTTTTAATGGGGTCATTTTTCTTCTCCAGCGTTATTACTAGAGCTAGGTGCCTGCATTATGAATCCACTGCTCTGGTGGCCTTTTTGTTTTTTCTTTTAATTTTATTAGATGGGACAGAGAGAAGTTGAGAGCAAAGGGGAGGTAGAGGGGGAGAGAAAGATAGACACCTCCAGACTTGTGTCACTGCTTGTGAAGTATCCCCGTACAGGTTGGGAGCCAGGGACTTAAACCCAGATCCTTGTGCTTTTTACTATGTGTGCATAACCAGATGCACCACTGCCTATCCCCCATCATTTTTGTTGTTTGTTTGTTTGTCTGTTTGTTTTGTTGCTAAGTTTGGTGAGCTATTCATATATTATGGTTATTAGTCTTTTGTCTGATAAATGGCATGTAAAGATCTCCCACTCTGTAAGGGTTCTCTTTGTTTGAGTAATGGTTTCTTTTGCTGGTCAGAAGCTTTTCAGTTTGATGCAGTTTTGTTCATTTATTTGATAGTTTCTGGTCTATTATCCAAGTCCTTGATCCACTTGGAGTTTACTTTTGTGTGTAGTGAAATGTGATGGTTCAATTTTATTGTTCTGCACTTTTCAACCAAATTTTCCCAATACCATTTGTTAAAGAGTTTCTCCTTTCTCCATTTAATAGTTTGGGCCACTATGTCAAAACTTAGATATCCAGAAGTATGGGGACATATTTCTGGGCTCTCAATCCATTTCTCTTGTCAGTGTGCCTATTTTGCTCCAGTACCACGCAGTGGCCCTATAATAATGTTTGAGACCAGAGTGTGTGATGCTTCTACGTCTGTTCCTTTGTCTCAAGATTGCTTTGGTGATTCTAGGTATTTTCTAATTCCAGATAAACCTTTGCATATTTTGTTATATTTCTTTAAAAAATCAGTGGGCCCTTGATGGGGATTGCATTAAATTTATATATGGCTCTGGGTAGAATATTCATTTTTGGTAATATTAATCCCTCCAATCCTTGAACATAGGATGTCTTTCACTTTTTGGTGTCTTTTTCTATTTCCTTGAATAGTGACTCATAATTTTCAGTGTACAAGTCTTTCACTTTTTTTTGTTAGGTTTATTCCTCGATATTCTATTACTTTTGCTGCTATAGTACATGGGACACTACTCTGTTTTTATTACTATTATTTTCCTTTATTGGGAATTAATGATTTCCAGTCTAGAGTAAAATATAGTAGTTTGTACATGTGTAACATTTTTTTCAGTTTTTCACATAACACTCTAACTCCCCACCCCAGGTCCTCCTCCACCACTATGCTCCAGGACCTGAACACTCCCCACCAGTTCAGAGTCTTTATTTTGGTGCAATATACCAAATTCAGTTCAAGTTCGGCTTTATGTTTTCACTTCTTATTTTTTAACTTCTATGGGACAGAATTCTAGCCAAGTAGATAAAGAAGTATATTAAAAAGATTGTAAATAACAATCAAGTGGGACTTATCCCAAAGATGCAAGGCTTGTTTAATATACATAAGTCAATA
The DNA here is from genome assembly GCF_950295315.1 of Erinaceus europaeus. Lineage (NCBI taxonomy): Eukaryota > Metazoa > Chordata > Mammalia > Eulipotyphla > Erinaceidae > Erinaceus > Erinaceus europaeus. The sequence goes on from NC_080175.1 coordinate 73,638,654, forward strand.
AATATGATCCACCACATCAATAAAAGAAAAACCACATGATTGTCTCAGTAGATACAGAGAAAGTTACAAAAGTCTAATTCCCCATCCACTCATATAAAAAATGAGAATAGATGGAAAATTCCTTAATCTAATGGAGTTTGTATATAATATACAGCCAGCATAATACTCAGCGGTGAAAAACTGAAAACATTCCCACTTCGATCAGGTACTAAATAGGACTTTACATCGTCACTGTTGCTATTCAACATACTGTTGAAAGTTCTTGCCATAGCAATTACAGAAGAGAAAGAAATTAAAGGGATAGGGGCCAGACAGTGGCACACCTGGTTAAGCACACACATTATACTGCACAAGAACCCAGGTTCAAGCCCTGGTCTCCACCTGCAGAGGAAAAACTTCACTAGTGGTAAAGTAGGGTTACAGGGTCTCTCTGTCTCTTTCCCTCTCTGTCTCCTCCACCCTTGCATAAAGGAATGCCACAGGCTTTTGTATATTAATTTGATAGCCGGACGTCTTGCTATATTGCCTGATAACTTCCAGAAGCATCAGGCTACCAAATTAATATACAAAAGCCTGTGGCATTCCTTTATGCAAACACTAAATCAGAAGGAGCTGACCTTTTGAAAGCATTACCTTCTTTCCTTCCCTACATCAAAGGAAAGGCTCTCTTCTTTTCATCAATGTGTGTGTGTGTGTGTTTTCTACATATTGCTTCACATATTTGATTAAACTATTGGTAACATCACCAGAGCTGCAATGACAAAGGTAGTAAGAACAGCATAATTTCTTCTCTATTATATTTATGGCAACTATTCAGTCATGAATATAAAGACATTTGAGATGGAGATTAAAAAGCAGAGAGAGAAGGAAAGAAACCGCAGCACCAAAGCTTCCCTCAATGTAATGGGAACAAGGCTCGAATCTGGGTTGTGCACATGGCAATGCAGTGTATTATCTATTTTGTCAGCACTCATTTTTTTTTTATTGCTAGGGCTTCACCACCATGAACCTATATTTTAAAATGGAATGCAAGACACTGAAAGAAGGATAGACACCATAGCACCAAAATTTCCCTCAGTGTGGTGGTAGCTGGTTTCAAACATAGGTCATGTACAGAGCAAACCAAGTACCCTCAATGATGAGTTTCTTGTTGCTCTTGAAAAAGAAAATTAGTATTACCTGAAGCTGAAAGAATTATTTTCAGAGACTACTTAACATTCCCACTATTATAGTCTGCCCTTAAGATTATACTCCATTTTATTACATTTACTTACCCAACAATCTTTCTACCAATTCATCATACTCTAGTGCATTGCAATGCAGTTTATTTTTTATTAATAGCTATCATTAATTTCAGTAATTAGTGTTCGATGTTTATTAACAATTTTCTCTTTCAAGGTATAGTTTCTATGTAATGAATGCAAAATCCCACCTGCATGTTGTTGATTTTAACAAGTCCATGTGCCTTTGTAATGAAAATGTTAGTTAATATATAGCAATTTCTCTTAACTCCAAGTTCTTTCACGATGTTTCCAGTTAGTCCTTACCTAGAGACTCTGGGATCTACTACTACTGAAGTCTTTATTATAGACTTCAAATGATTCGCATAGCAATATTGATTGTGTAAGGCTAATTTGATAATACTTTTGAGGGTCGTTCGTATTACTGGGCAGGTGAAGAGCATAGTCCTCTTTTGCACCAAGTAGTTTTCCTTTGATTAACTGATCAGTGATGGACACTATGACAACTAAAGCAGTTAGCACCATGTTTGTGCAAGTGCTGTTGGGAACATATATGCTCAGGCATCTTGGGTCAATATGTAAGAAAGAATTTTGAAATTTTAAGGTAGATGCGTGCCCAAGAAAACTGGCTTACAATTACCCACAGTAATTGTACCATTATACAGTCACACCAAAGATATTTGAAAGTTACTTCACCAAATTTTCCCCAGTGTGTTGTACTTTTAGCCTTATCATTCTTCTGGATGTACAATAGTATCCTGTTGTGCTAATAGTTTGAGGGTTTTGTCTATTTTATTTTTGGCATCAAAGGTAATTTACCATAACACTCACATAAAACTTAGTATTATCACATTTTAACAGATTATTGGATTTGCTTGCTCATAAATTTATCTCCCTATCTTGAGTAAGCTCTTAATAGACAGGGATGTTGCTGTACTATTCTTTCATTATTCATTAGCATTTAGACCAATGACTGTTTCATAAATGCTTGCTTAATTTAATTGAATCAGACATATTCCTGCTGGCAAATTTATCAGTGGAGAAGTCAGCATGGAAGTTGCCCTCCTCCCTTCTCTTCATTTTTTTAGGTAATCTCTTGGCCAGTAGCAGTTGAGTACAGAGAATTTTCTTTTTTATTGTTGTAGTTATTATTGTTGTCGTCGTTGTTGGATAGGACAGAGAGAAATGGAGAGAGGAGGGGAAGACAGAGAGGAGGAGAGAAAGATAGACACCTGCAGACCTGCTTCACCGCCTGTGAAGCGACTCCCCTGCAGGTGGGGAGCCGGGGGCTCAAACCGGGATCTTTATGCCGGCCCTTGTGCTTTGCGCCACCTGCGCTTAACCCGCTGTGCTACAGCCCGACTCCCGAGTACAGAGAATTTTAAGAGCCATAGATAGAAAAAGAACAGCATGCTACAATCCCTTTGCAGACAGAATGAGTTAACAGTCTACTCTACATAGTATTAAAATTTAGATATATACATATTAGAGAAGAAAATTTGCATATGAGAGTAAGTTTCAAGTTGCTATTGTCAATTGTATTTCAGCCAATGGAATTTTGTTTATAGATATTAGAGATATCAACAATGTAGACAATAATCAGAAGTTAAAATACAACTTACAGGAAATAACAAAGGGAATTTTAATGCCTCAATAACAGTGTGAAGTGGAATGTTGAAAGCTGTTTTCTTTGCAATCTATGATTCCCAAGAAACAGATTTTTAAAGCATATTGTTTTAGTGACTTACCAAGTACATATACAGAAACAGGCAGAGAACAATACAGACTTGATATAGAAACATCTACCAATAGTCACAATAGGTATAAGTTCATTCATACCAGATGAAGTATCTTTGTCAATTGATTTTTAAAGAAATTACTTATCAATGTATTAATGAAAGAAGATGGGGAGAGAGAAAGGGAGTAAAGAGACAGAACACCAGAACATCTCTCTGACAAATGCAATGCAGGTACTGAAACCCAGGATCTCATACTTGAAAGGCCACAAGCTTCTCTATTGTGTCACTCCCAAATGCAGCAATTCATTTTTAAGAGCATTTGAATAAATAGAAAACTATGCATAAAGATGTTAAATACAGAATGATTTGTGAAGTTATAACTACTAATTTATAAATTATCTTAATATAATGTTGTAATATATGGTATGTAAGAAATACTTTTAATGAAAAACGCTATTATTGACATAACCCAAAATATTTTTAGTTCTACCTCTCAAGATGTGTCAAACACTCAATATTAGGATCTATCTATGCACTAAGATCTCATCCATGTTACTCAGAATATGATATCAGAACGAAGCCATTTTGCTTATCATAATATAGATGGCCTATCTTACCATTCCTCTTAGATATATATTCTAGTAAGTAGGACAAAATAAGTAGTGAAGAAAAATTATGTACAGACTGTGACAGAGCTTGCTAGTTGTCTACCAATAAAAAAATTTTTCTTTCTGGATGACATCTGGATCAGGGGTAATTTGACAAGGGCTGTATTTTGAAGCCCTTCTTGCATCCAAGAATAGCCATACTTAGATTCTTAACAAACCAATGTGAACAACAGTGATTTGTGCTACATCCAGGTCAAGCTTATTGAAAATAAATAAATAAATAAACAAATAAATAAATGAATCTTTGTTGTCTCTTATCCCTTAGGTTGACAGACAGGGATTTTGAGTTCCTAGTATGATCAGGTATAAGAGTGGAAGAAACAATGTCCTTGAATTACAGATTATGGAAGCAGTTTTCTTATGTTTCTGAAAAAATTATGACTCACAAGGATATAAAAGGAGCTTGAAATTTTGACTACACACTTTGCTAATTGTATTTAATGAACAGTGGTGAACGATTTAGCCAATTTAAGCAACTGATTTGGGAAATAAAATAAATATATATATATTTTTTACTGTATCACAATAAAATGAGTAAATATATTAAAAGAATGCTGCCCTCACAAATGTATCAATGCAAGGAAGCAAACTTCATTATATACAGAACTTATAACTCACTTTTCTTATCCAAAATGCCATTGTTTACTTAGCTAGGTCAAAAAGGAGCTGTACATATCACTTATCCAGTTGTTGCTCTTTGTATATTTTATTTTTAATTGTGATTGGATTTTACTGCTCCAGGCAAACTTTTTCAGATAGAAAGACAGAGACAGAGATAGAGATATACAGAAAGACACTACTTCACTGAAATTCCCATCAAAGTAATGGGGACTGCACTCAAACCTGGATCATATCTTACATAATGTATTGTAGAGTAAAAACAAAGCACTTTAATATGGTTATAAATTGTAGGCACTAGGAAAAGGTTAGAGTTCTTATGTTATAAGCACCTTATATTATAGGTAGGAAAGCTGAGATTTAAAGAGGTGAACTATTTTTATACAAAAGCAAACATATAATAACTTGCAAAGGTAAAACTTGATAGAGATATCTCCCTTCTTTTCTCATTTACAGTTTAAAGTTAACCCAATTACCAAATAATGTGATGATAACATTAGCTATTCATTGTCTTTTTGAACCCTAAGACAGCAGGAACCTCACATCTCCACTATAGAGCCTATATTTCTCCCAGTCCTGGAACCTTAGGATAGGGCCCACTTTCCCGTATGCCTCTCCCAATACATATCAAATAATATTGTATCTGCTGATCGCAACCTAATCAACACAACGAGTACCACTTCAACATGCTTCAGCTCAGACTGTGTGCAAAGACTTCAGGTGTGGAATGACAGCCCTTCAGCTTCATTACTCGGGTGAGACCTTTCCTTTCATAGTATTCTCTAATTCCATCCCAGATGGTTCACTTTCTAACACAGTCCCAAAACCTAAATATAGACCAGGTTTGAGAGAGAGAGAACATATGTTCACACGTATCCATAAACTAGTGCAAAATATATACCTGAAAGCAGAAGTACACTAGAGTTTGCAGTGAGTACCCCACCCCCAACACTTCCTCTCCACTATTCCAACCTTTGGGTCCATGGTTGCTCAACAATTTGTTTGGCTTTGTATGTTAACTCCCTTTTCAGCCACCAGGTTCCAGATGCCATCAGGATGCCGGTCAGGCTTCCCTGGACTGAAAAGCCCACCAATGTATGCTGGAGCTCCGCTTCCCCAGAGACCCACCCTGCTAGCAGACTGGGAGTATGGACCGACCAGTCAACGTCCATGTTCAGCAGGGAAGCAATTACAGAAGCCAGACCTTCCACCTTCTGCAACCCACAACGACCCTGGATCCATGCTCCCGGAAGAATAGAGAATGGGAAAGCTATCAGGGGAGGGGGTGGGATATATGGAGATTGGGTGGTGGGAATTGTGTGGAGTTGTACCCCTCCTACCCTATGGTTTTGTTAATTTATCCTTTCTTAAATAAAAAATAAATTTAAAAAATAAAGAAAAAAAATAAAAGAAAATACTCATTTCAGATATTTTGAATAACACACGTACATGGAAGCTACAAACATGGATGAGGAAATGTCTCAATTGGCAGTTCACTAAATTTAAATGTCTGTGGTTCCTCATTCCATCCCATATATCACATATACTAGAGAAATATTCTGATTTCTCTTTATAATTTTCTTCCTCTCTCTCTCCCTCTCTCTATTTCTCTTTCTCATGAGAAATTCTCTGTTTTTTGTTTGTAATAAGTAACTAAGTCATTTAGAAATAAAGTTAAAAACAAAAAATCACAGGAATTAGGAAAAACGATAGGACAGTACATATGAAAGTTCTTCATAAAAAGAAAGTCATGTCAATCAAGGAAAGTGAAAACAATGATACAAAATTGGCATTAAAGTTCACTTACAAATGTCTAACAGAAAAACTAGTTTCATTATTAATATTCCAAATAATGACTAACTGTACTGCACTCATAATTTGCTGTGATTATAGTCTTTTCAAAGCAACTAAAAACTGACTGTGTTCTAGCTGTAGAAGGACATAAGTCTTCTTTCTTTCTTTCTTACAATGCAATACCCACAAACTGTCATAAAAAAAAAACACCACATCATAAAGAACAAAACTTCCCACAAGACTTTTGTTTATTGTGCAGTTACCCCTTCCCCACAAAAGCTGTAGAGTCTATGCACAACATTTGTTTCTCATTTCAAGTTAAGGAATTAGGATGTGGAGTCATAAGTCATTTGTCTCTGTCACCCTCTTGCTGGATGAGCACCAGCATGACAAATCCTAGAGTACTCAATTAGCCTCAAGCTTGGACTTTTGGGGATGCACGTCAGTTACCCAATTGTAGGTGTTTGATGGGAAAAGAACAGGGGCTTCTGCTTCTGAACAACATTCCATTGCTAACCTGCCAGTGATAGAATAAACATATGTATTGGTCTTCCCAACTGAAAATGAGTAATTATTTTCATATTTTATGGAAAGTCTAACACACCAGAAGAGTTTTTTAACTGGTCTTGGAAAATGGGACTAGCAGAGAGAGATAAGAGAAATTTTAAGACAAGGAAGAGACTCAAATACAAACCTATTACAATTGGTTTATCTTTATTTTCATCTCTTTGAATGTGGGGGACCTAAAAGCATGTGTAAGTAAATACAAAAAAAATGTCATGGGAGTGTATGTAATTAAGACTATAAATAGTCTGAGTGAACGGAGAAGAAGAATCCTTAATGAAACCAAGCTCTAACTTTACCAAGCTATAATTTTTATACTTTAATGTGGTGCAACATATAGAGAGTACCCGAATCAAGTGATGTGTTTGTTATCTAAGCTCCAAAAATAAGGGTTAATTATTTAATTGTACTCTACTTTGTGCTGTGCTTTTAAAGAATAGCATGTCTAATATAATAGTTTTTATTAGTAGTGGCTTAATAATGGCTCACAAAAATTTATTTCAAAGGTTCTGTTTCACTCATAGCAACCACAACCAAAGTTTCTGAGTCCCCTCTTTCCTGAGAGTTACCATCATTGTCACACAATCGAAGAGACAGTTTTGGGGGTTAGGTCGTGGTGCACCTGGTTAAGCACAGATGTTATGATATTTAGGGCCTGGGTTCAAGCCCCTAGTCCTCACCTGTAGGAGGAAAGATTTTTTCGAATGGTAAAGCAGGGCTGCGGGTGTCTCTCTGTCTCACTCCTTCTCTATCTCCCCCCTTCCTCTCTACTTCTGCCTGTCTCTATCAAATAAAAATAATAAGATGATTTAAAAGAGAGAGAGTTTGGCTGCTATTAATTCAGCAAACTAATTTTCTTTAGTTGCTTATAGCTGCCTATGTTCCATGTAAGAACAAAAACATCCAGTAAATGTCTTTCACCTCTTTACAAAGTTATTTTTAATCACAGTTAAAGATAGAACTTGTCATCTTCAATCTCAAAGAAAAAAAAAGAGCTGCACCACTTCCTTGAAAAATAATAATTATAGGTAGAAGTGAGGCACCTACAGAATGTTTAGCAATTAGTGGTTTGGAAGAGTTAGGGGAGAAGACTTCCATATTATAGTTTCTCATTGGTACTTGTGTTTCCTAGCCTGATTTTTCTCATATTCTCCACCTATGCTGGACAACACTACAATAACTGCTTGATATAGCTTTTTTTTCTAAGTAGGTACCAAGTCTAATGATGTCACTCTCTATGTTCTCAGAAACTCTCTTCAAATATTCGAGTTGCAAGTTATTTTGATCAAATATATATATATATATATATTTTCTTAAGAGGGGCATTTGAAGTTGCATGGGGAATAAATCTGAAGTTTCAAGATCATTAAAACATTTGGAAATGCTAATACACTGTCAGGGGTTATAAAAGGAGCAATAATAAGTGTTCCCAGTGCTTTAGAAACAAGGTCCTGCTTGTAAACTCAGCAAGGAAAAGTGGTCTATCCAGATGTTTGGCTCCTAACAGCCATTTCAACACTTTGGATGAAGTCATTGTTGGCTACTTATACAGTCACAGCACAGGCCTGACTAATCACTCGGATTCTGATACTGAATGGGGAATGTCAAAGGGCTAGCACCTGCAAGTTATCACTGAGCTTTTGATTCCATTAGACGTCTCTTTACTAAAGATAAAGAAAACTCAATCAAACAAACAACGAGGTCGTAAAAAATGGATGCTTTAAGCATCCATTGGAAGAGAAATTATATAGCAAATATATTCAATGTGAGTTGGCCAGTTTACACAACACACAAGTAAATTGTCCTTGTGTGATGTGATTTCTATGGGTGAGAGATGGAAAATCTCTGCCATTAGCTTGTTAAATGCTTCAGTTAATACAACAGGATGCTTGCTTTCGTCTGAGCATCACAGATTATTTTGATGCAACATGATGCTGGAACACAGATGTCAGGCAAATTATGCTTTTTTGATCTGTCCCAGGCCTTTCTAAGTTCCATAGAAATGTGGGCTGATTTTCCATTCCAAATTGGCTAGGGCACAGCAGAGAGAATTCTGGAGGAGGCATCTTTGCAAGAAGAGTGTCTCTCACGATTTAATTTCCATAGCAATTTAAGGAAATGATGTGGGGGCGGGGACAGGCAGCCAGTTGGTAGAATAATTGCTCAGATTTGACAGGGTGTGAGAAAGCTGAAAGCACAGTTTCATGCGCATAATATTAACCTCCACGCATTTCCAAAATGGCCTCTTTATTCAGCAAAAAAAAAAAAAAAGAAGAAAGAAAAGAAAAAGCCTCTCACCATCTATGAATAGTTATTGTGAAACAGAGTGGAATTATGACAGGTCAAAAAATGCCACAGGGCATAATAATATATATTTTTCAGATGCCATCTAAAGTTTTTTTTTGTAACATCAAGAAAGGTGGTTGGAAAATATATACTGACATCTTTCAGAGTTTAAATGTGCGCAACTTTTGCCTTCTGTTCTATTAGAAATTTAAGGTGATGACCATCTAAATAAAACAAAACTCTAGATCTACAGTAAGATGGATTTTTTTTATACTAGGACATAAAAATTCAAACATTTTAAAATAGTCAGATTTTGTAAGTTATGCAGAATTCAACTTTTTTAAAAGTAGCCTGATTATTAAGCTAAATCTATGCATTGCACAGAAAATACAAAGTAAATTTCAAATTATAGCCAAGATACTATTTAAAGTAATAAATAAAGCATTCATTTGAAATTAACTGTTACATGTATTGATTTCTGGGCCAACTTTTGTTATGAATAAGAATGGAGTCAATTGCTTAATTTTTTTGAAACTCTATTTTCTTAATATAACAGTAGTGATAATACCACCCTGTAAGACTGACATGAAAGTCAATATCAACATAGGTGAGCATTCTCTCATAGGGCCAGAAGATGTACTGTATTTGATAACAGATTCTTATTAGTTTTTATGATCCTTACAAATCTAAATATCTCTAAATTTGCCTACTATGAACAACTTGATTTTAAAAATCACAGTTAAGGTACTGAGATACAGTTCACATAGTAGAAGGCACACTTGACCCTGTGCAGGGACCAGAGTTCAAGCCTCTTCCACCACTTGACAACACCTCATAGGGGAAGTTTCAAGAGTGACATAGTGGTTCTGTGGTGTCTCTCCTCTCTCTGTCTTTCTCCCTATCCCTCTCTCTCTCTCTCTACTTCTCATTATCTTAAATAGATTTTTAAAAAATAAAATAAAGGAGCCTGTGATGATGAGCGGTGGCATGGAGTTCCAATGATAACTCTGCTGGTAAAAAAAAAAAAAAAGATCAAATTTAGCAATTGGATCAAAATTTTATTCTTATTTTGTTTATAATAACAATAATAATAAAATACACTTTAGGTAAGAATAATGTTGATTAAATTCCAATTCTTAGTTAATTGATAACATAGCATATTTGCTGACCCACTAACTCTTTGTGTGCTCTAAACAAATCTCAGGCCATTCTGAGAATAATACTTAGACATTTGCCTCAGAATTAGGAGTCAAGAAGCATTGTCTTATTTGTAGATGGCTTACCATATCTTTTTTTAAAAATTTTTTTATTTAAGAAAGGATTAATTAACAAAACCATAGGGTAGGAGGGGTACAACTCCACACAATTCCCACCACCCAATCTCCATATACCACCCCCTCTCCTGATAGCTTTCCCATTCTCTATCCCTCTGGGAGCATGGACCCAGGGTCATTGAGGGTTGCAGAAGGTAGAAGGTCTGGCTTCTGTAATTGCTTCCCCGCTGAACATGGGCGTTGACTGGTCGGTCCATACTCCCAGTCTGCCTCTCTCTTTCCCTAGTAGGGTGTGTCTCTGGGGAAGCTGAGCTCCAGGACACATTGGTGGGGTCTTCAATCCAGGGAAGCCTGGCTAGCATCCTGATGGCATCTGGAACCTGGTGATTGAAATGAGAGTTAACGTACAAAGCCAAACAAATTGTTGAGCTTTCCCATATCTTTCCCAAAAAATCAAAAAGAAATAGTCTAACTCTAACCATGGATGACTAATAATCACTTTGAGCCAGTTTATGGATACATGTATATTTGAAAATACCCATTTGAAATGGAACTAGGAAGTCTCATGTGTTAGGAAAGGTCTCACTGGATTATTGGAGTTGAAATGTTGACATCAGATACCATCTTCCCAGACAATATTTTTAGCCCACCGGTATATTATCTAACAAGTTTTGGCAAAAAATATTAAAGTCATGGGCCACTTGGACCGCCTAGCTTTTTTCCACCCCCAAGATTCCTATTCTCATCTGCTTTATTCCTAATTTTGGTTCCTGTTTATTGAACACTTTGCCTTGCTTTATATCATTACTGCCTTTCAGCCACCAAGATGCTATGATTCTATCCTGACTTCCCTGGGCAGATGACTTCGCCAGTGTGTCCTAGAACCTCACCTCTTTTGAGTCCTACCTCTCTAGGAAAAGATAGAAACAAGTTGGAGGTATGGATTGACCTATCAACATCCATGTACAGTGGAAAAGAAATTTCAGAAGCCAAGAACTTCCACCTTCTGTACTCCATAAAGAATCTTGACCCATAATCTCAGAAGGGGAGAAATGTTAGGAGAAGATGACCAGAAGGCTCTGAACTCTAATTCCATCAGGACCCAGAAGAGAAAAGGACATTCAGAAGTGGCAGTGGGTGAAGGTTTAACTTGGAAGGGGAAGAGAGGACAGGAGAGTGGAAGAAATGAGCAAATATATATAAATATATACAGATGGTTATGGAAATGGTAGTTGACCGACATCTGTGATCTTGGGAGGGCTACTGCAGTTTCCAATGGAAGGAATGCGGACTCAGAACTCTGGGGGTTGGAATGGTATGAAATCATACCCCTGTTGTCTCATATCTTTGTAAGTTAATATTAAATTACTACACTAATAGATATATACATATACGTATATATATTTTTTAAAAATCAAAGGAAAATGTTGAAAATAGAAATATTAGACCTTCATTTTAATACTTAATGATAGTGGAATTGAGTCTCCCAATCACTAAAGTTAACTGAGATCTTGGTTTTCACATAGCCTGTGGAATTCGCACAAATTGTAAATAAGGAAAAAGAAGACAGTAGAAGTGCCCAACTCCCTCTTCAAGGTCAGAAGACTTCAGAGTGAACTCTAATTGTCATTAAAGAAAAATAGCAGGAGCCAGGTGGTGGCACACCTGGTTGAGTGCACATGTTGCAGGTTCAAGCCCCTGGTCCCCACCTGCAAGGGGAATGCTTCACAAGTGGTGAAGCAGTGCTGCAGGTGTCTCTCTGTCTCTCTCCCTCTCAATCACCCCCTTCCCTCTCAATTTCTGATTGTGGCTATCCAACAAATCAATAATAAAGAAGATAAAAAAAAAAAGAAAAAGAAAAAGAAAAATAGCTTGAAGCAACTTCTAGTGAGCCGATATTGATCAAATTAAATTTTTATTATAATTGTAACATTGCCATTGCATTATGGTACAGGTCACCAAAAGGTCAGATGTCACTTGCACAAAGAAATCTTTAAGTCACCCAATGTGATTTCTTCTAAGTGGTGGTATCTTTAGTGTATTTTTCATGTACGTTGCAACTTTGCATATAATATATCTGATTCTTAGGAGACACTCTTCTTGAATATATGGATCAAAAGCATTATTATTTTATTACAACATAGAGTTTGGGGTTACATAAAGATTTAATTACAAATTAATAAAAAATATGTGAATAAATAAAATTAGTAGCAAAATTTCTGGGAATGAGAAAAATGGAATTTTAAATAAATGATTACAACATATTCGTGGCTATTTCATTCTTCAAGATGAATTCTCAATTGTGTTTGAAGAGTATAAGTCCTATATACAAAATAATTGTGAATTTTCCATTTTGTTGTTAGAGAACTTGAAATAAAGGACGATATAGGTACTAGTTTCTATTTCATCCTGTGTTGCTTTTTCTGAATGTTTAACTAATGGCTAATTTTACTGTCTTCCTGATAATTTAATTTGGGGCCTTTTACAATAATAAACATTGAATTTAAGAAAGTGTTTTACATATCACACACACCCTTTAAAATGTTTCTTAATGAGTTCTTGTTATTAGCATAAATTAGGAAATATTCTACAGGAAAAAAAAAGAAATTGTTTCAGTATATTTGAGAAGGTGACAGCTGCTTAACTGTTGGTGACTCAATACCAAAACCCAAAATAAATTCTCCTTTTAAAATACCAAAATACACATAAGAAGATAAAATTAAGGTACAGAGATAATGCCTGACAAGGACCAGTAAATCAGTAAATGGTGTCGGTTAAAACTTTCCTCTCCAATTGCCATTCATTTTAATGAATCGATGAGGATTATTTTCAACTAGCAAGCATTAAAATTAACTACAAAAATAATTAAGCTTGTAAATAAAAGATTACATATTAGCAAAACTGGACTTATTGACTCGACAATTTTGACACTGAAACAGTGCTTAGGGGGCCGGACAGTAGTGCAGCAGGTAAGCACACATGGCGAAAAGCGCACAAACCAGCGTAAGGAACCCGATTTGAACCCAGGCTCCCCAATTGTAGGGAGGTCTTTTCACAAGCAGTGAAGCAGAGCTACAGGTATCTACATTTCTCTCTCCCTTTGTCCTCCCCTTCTCTCTTGATTTCTCTCTTTTCTATCTAACAACAACAATAACAAAAAATGCAACATCAAGGGCAACAAAAATGGGAAAAAATAGACTCCAGGAGCAGTGGATTCATAGTGCAGGCACCAAGCCCCAACGATAACCCTGGAGGAAAAGAAAAAATACAGTGCTTAATGAGGGTATTTTGAGGACTTTATTACTAAAATTAACTTTTCTTTAAAAACGTGCCCAGCCACTTTTGTTTAATTGCCACAACCAGAGTTATCACTGGGGCCTTGTGCCTACAGGACAAATCCACCCACTTTGCCCAGTGCCCATTCCCCACCCCCTTTTTTTCTTTCTATTTTATTTGATAGAACAGAGAGAAATTGAAAGGGGAGAGGGAGATAGAGGGAGAGATAAATATAGACACTGGCAGACCTGCTTCATGGCTAATTAAGTGTCCTCCCCGCAGGTGGGGAATAAGGGGTAGAGCCCCGGTCCTTGAACATAGCACTATGTTTGCTTAAGCAGTTGTACCACTGCTGTTTGTTAGAAAATTTGTAATCATCCATATGCTTGCTATGTGTTAGGTAGTACCCTAATCAAGTCACATTCATTAAGACCAGATTATGAGATGTACACAAAAATATACAAAAAGATCTCACAGTATGCGCCATTAATAGTAGCAACCTCTTCCTCTGTCTCATGTGGTAGATAGCATATGCCTGACATTTCTACATCTTACCTTTATTTTTTTTCATACTAGCACTCATATTTAGCTACTGAGGATAGAACCCGGGACCTCTCCCATGAAAATCCTGAGGGACGTTTTGCTCTTTTTCCCCAGCCTTCAACCCATGTACACCTTAAGAGTCACTGAACTACAACTCTACCTGACTTTAATACTTATGGGAATAAAGGTTACTTGATTTATTTATATAGAGTGGCTAAATTACTTAACTTTTTAGCTATCAAGATACAATCACACCAGAGAAGAAAAAGAATATAACTACTGCAATGCTGCCATGCTAAGTTATGTTACATAATATCTTGCAACTATATTGAAGCTTAAAAATTAAGAACTTGCCCAAGGCTGGCATTAAGTATTTCATTTCTTTCATTTCGTTTTGGTAATGCTATCAAAGTCCTCTTGAAATTTGGGGCACTCACTTGAAACTGACTTGATTATGGGACATACTGTCAATTGGGTTTTTGCATTTTAATTAATTATAGAAATGTTGCAAGAATTTTTCAAAGCATTGCACTCAGTTAAATTTTTATGCCATCGGAGTCATAACAAATATTAATATTAATAGTACTATTGTATTTCTATCGAGTTTCTTCTCCCTTCAAAGCCTTTGGATATATATAATGGATTCTGCTCTTAATGTGACTGTTCGTAGGGTAAGGATAAATCACATGTTCTATGGCAAATATCACTATAGAGTCATTGATTGCAATCATTAGTGGTTTGCTGAAAATCAGAATGAAGTACTATTGAAATAATAAATGCTCATTTGATCTTGGTTCAAAGAGGCAATATTATGCTACAACTCTCTGTGAAATAGTTATGGCACCATGTTCTGACACAGTTTAGGAATGCATCATGCAGTTGTACAGGGCTTATAAAGAAAGTTGCACACAAATTAGTCTGCTCAATTCTTAAGAACACCATGTGTGACTTCCACATAGGAAGCAATGAAATGTCCATTTTGTTGATAAAGAAAGGCTGCATACCTTGCTCATGACAGTAAAACAAAGAGCAGAAAAAATAAAAATGTAGTGTAACTGCTTGTTGATGATGCCTATGGAAAGTACAATTTTAACTACTCAGGGGTCCTCAAGAATGAAGACAATTCATTCACTGAAACTTACTATAATGGGCTGGAGAACTAGCATAATGTTTATACAGAAACACTTTCATACTTGAGGTACCAAAGGTCCCAGCTTCAAACCCTAGCACTACCATAAGCCAGAGTTAAGCAGTGCTCTAGTGGAAAATTATATATATGTGTCAAACTTACTAACTTTCCAGTAGAAACTTTGAAAAAACACTTCTAGGACATATTCAAACGGAAGCTGCATCTCAATTTATTAACATTTTTATTCTGTATTATTAATTTCATGCAGATATGAATAATATAATACTTTTGGTCTTTTATTCACAAATCCAAAAAGAAAAAAAAAAGCTATCAAGCAAATCTGTGACAAGTACTCTACTCATAGGATGTGAAGATGTAATGTCAAGCAATGCTGACTCAATCCCTGAGTTCAGGGAGCCATGGAATAGTTACCAGCAGCAAAATCCTGAACCGAACTATAAAAGGATTTTCACAGAGCTGTGAAAACTGACTTAGGTATTGGCAAGGAATGTCTCCATAGTAAACCCAAGACAATTTGACAGTTGAAAAAGAAGAAGGCAAAAAATATATATGTAAAATTTACTTCTGTTTTACTATAGTTGGTTTTGGAAAAAGACTGCATGGTAATAATGTTTTGAAATTTAAGGATTTGTAATGACAGCATGTACCATTGTGAATGTCAAGGGTAAATTGTACCTTGACCTTTTTGCCACCTACTTAACTAAATTGGTTAGAACATGATGCCCCATGCAAAGTCAGGAATTTGACTGCATTTTTCAATGATGTTGTTTTTCACTGCCCAAGCATGCAATCTGTGGTTACAAGTCTGTCATATGAAAGTCTGCCTGGAAGAATGTAGAAGGAAGATAGAATGTTAATTGCTAATTCTGGAAAACACACACACAAACACACACACACGGAGAACAGAGCTGCTGACATTATATGCTTACTTTCCTATTTGCTTTAACAGCATTGGCCTATAATGCAGTTTATATATATGCTGTAAAAACACAGTCTTATATTTCTTTTTACGGTATTTGGAACAAAGAATTCATGTTGATTTATATTGATGTTTATAAACATTCTAATCCTTTCAAAGCATACTAAGAATTTTTGCAAGATTTGTACTATATGTGTCAGAATATTCAGTAGTTATAGAGTATTTTACATAACATCTGTTGGAAATATCATTATGTAGCATAATGAAATTCTAATTGATAGCGTGTTTTAAAAAGTTAAATCTAAATTTAAAATTTTAGGTTTTTTTTCATAATGGACAACATCATTTTAATGACAATAAGTATGTTCAGGGAAAATATAAAAATGCTAAAGCAAAGCACAATTTGTGAATTATTATGTGATATATTTCTACCAACAAGATCCTATAGTATTTCATAGACAGATTTTCCCCCTCTTTAGAAAAAATTGACTCTACAGTATTTAATTATTTTAGGTGCACTTGTAAATAAGATTATTTTTAATGATTTCTCTTTCTGCTAATCTATTCATTATATTTAGAAGTATAATGGATTTTTTAATTTTTTTCTTTATTGGGGAGATTAATGGTTTACAGTCAACAGTAAAATACAGTAGTTTGTTCATGTGTAACATTCCTCAGGTTTACATGTAACAATTCAACCCGCTCTAGGTCCTTTTGTGGTTAGTAAAATATAGTGATTCAGTTTCATTCTTCTGTATGTTTCAACCCAATTTTTCCAACACATTTTGTTGAAGAGACTCTCCTTTCCCCATTTAATAGTCTAGGTACCCTTGTCAAAGAATAGATGTCTATAGGTGTGGGGGCTTGCTTCTGGGTTCTCAAGTCTATTCTACTGGTCAGTATGTCTATTTATATTCCAGTACCAAGCAGTTTTGATTACAATAGCCCTATAATACAATTTGAGAACTGGGAGTCTAATGCAGGAAGCTTTTGGAAATTATCAGGCAATATAGTAAGGTGTTAGTCTACAAAATTAACACACAAAAGTCAGTGGCATTCCTCTATGCAAACATTAAAGTAGCAGACAAAGAAATCCAGAAATAAATTCCTTTTTAATATAGTAACAACAACAAAAAAAAATCTAGAAATAAACCTAACAAAAGAATTAATTAGTGTTTTCTTTCAGAGTCTCATTTGTTGTTTCCCCATTTCTGATGACATTACTTTCATAAACTTTACTCACTCTTGTAACTATTGCCTCAATTAGTGTTCAGATGTTGTCATCATTCTTATGTGCATCTACCTTTTAGGGGTTTTTATCTGATCTTTTGTCCTAGTTCATTTCTAGAATGCTTCTTCTTGATTTAATCATTATATATGGTGTGCTATGAGATCCTTCTCTCACTACTCTTTTCAATCTACTAATCACACTTGTCTGAATTGTATTGCATCTAATAAGGTACTTAAGAGTTTACAGTTGTGTAGGGCACCAAAGTAAAAACCCTGTGGTGAGGGGGAGGGTGGACATTCAGCTTCCCAGGGAAACAGGGGTGGGGTGGGGTGGTGGGATGGGACAGTCTTTTGGTGGTGGGAATGGTGCTTATGTACACTCCTATTAAAATATAGTCATATAAACCATTATTTAATTAATATGATAGGGGAAAATTGATCACATGTCTAGAACTTTTTAAAATACAGACTGAGACTTTTTAATACATAGGCTGAGTCTTTGATAGTCTCAAAAGACCAGACCAGGTAGAACAGAAGCAACTGGTGGCACAGCTATATACAAGATGCTGGGTAATATACAGCAAACCCTAATAAAGGGACTTTTCAAAGTTAACCAAATTACCAAATAATGTGATGATAACATTAACTATTCATTGTCTTTTTGAACCCTAAGATAGCAGGAACCTCACATTTCCACTATAGAGCCTATATTTCCCCCAGTCCTGGAACCTTAGGGTGGGGCCCACTTTCCTACATGCTTCTCTCAATTCATACCAAATAATACTGCATCCACCAATTGGAATCTAATCAATGCAATGAGTGCCACCCCAGCATGCTTCACTTCAGACTGTGTCCAGAGACTTCAGGTGTGGAATGACAACCCTTCAGCTTCATCACTCTGATGAGACCTTTCCTTTCACAGTATTCTCTAATTCCATTCCAGGTGGTCCACTCCTCAATAAATTCCCCAAACCTGGATATAGACTATGTCCCTTGAGATAGAGCATATGTTCACACGTGTCCATAAACCAGGAAAAAATATATACCTGAAAGCAGAAGTACACAATAGTCTGCAGTGAGTACCCCCCAACACTTCATCTACACTATTCCAGCCTTTAGGTCCATGATTGTTCAACAATTTGTTTGGCTTTGCATGTTAACTCTCTTTTCAGCCACCAGGTTCCAGATGCCAGCATGATGCCAACCAGACTTCCCTGGACTGACGACCCCAACAATGTGTCCTGGAGCTCCTCTTCCCTAGAGACCCACCCTACTAGGGAAAGTGAGAAGCAGACTGGGAGTATGGATGGACCAGTCAACGCCCATGTTCTATGGGGAAGCAGTTACAAAAGCCAGCCCTTCCACCTTCTGCAACCCACAATGACCCTGGGTCCATACTCCCAGAGGGACAGAGAATGGGAAAGCTATCAAGGGAATGGATGGGATATGGAGATTGGGTGGTGGGAATTGTGTGGAGTTGTACCCCTTCTAACCTACAGTTTTGTTAATGTCTCCTTTCTTAAATAAATATAAATAAATAAATAAATAAATAAAAGTTTACAGTTGTGAAAATTAACAGTTGTTTCAATGTTATCTCAATCCCTGAAGTGAAGCACAATGGCTGCTAAACCATTTATCTTCCCTGCAGGCTATGGGAGCCTGAGGGCTTTTTAAATATAAGTAGATTTTTTTAATCTTAATCACTCACTAATTGTGACCAAGAGATAAAATAGGGTGAAGGATAGCTAGCACAGTAGTTATGCAAAGAGAGTCCCACACCTCAAGGGTCCAAAATGCCAGGCCCAAACCTCCAGTCTACCACCAACCAGACCAAAACCAAGCAGCACTCTGTGACCCTGTGTTTCTGGATAAATCCTATTTTCTGAGGGGATAATTCACCCTTTCCACTAATTTATCATAAGAAAAATGTGAAAAGGCTCCTACTGAATAGTCATAACTCCAGACCACTGGGAGAGCATATTTTCTCCTAAGTCATCCAGTCAGTTCTCTGCCCCTCAATGTCAGTATAGGGCTTACCTGCTGCTGTTCCAGCCCCTGAAAAATAATAGCTGTGGAGACCCACAGTTGTAAATTGTGAGTTTTAGGTTATCTTCTCCCTTCAGGAGTCCTTCTCTTGATAAAACTCAGACCTGAGGTGGTTCATCAACTAGCAAACTACAAAATTGGTACCAGCCGCTCCCAAGTACATATGGGCTTTTAACTCTAATAATCTCTCCCTAAGCCCCTCTCTGTCCATGAGCCACATATGTTTGCATTCACTCACCAGTGTCTCGGTGGGTTCCTGGAGTGATCCTCGTCATATCTTGTTGCATTCCCAGATAATCATCTTTGCTATTCCTAGTTGATTAAGGAGAGCAAAATGCAACTGCCAGCATAATGATTTTTTTTAATCATAAAATTTGAACCTGTGACTTTTCTGATTTTAGTTATTTCATTTGCTTTTTACTAGAGTCATTGAAAGTTTATATTATTAATCTGCAAGTATTCATATTTTTTTACTTCTCTGCCCAACTTGGATAACTTTTCTTGTCTAGTTGCTTTGGGAGATATTTCTAACACTATCTTTAATAAGTAAATAAGTTTTAAAATAAATTAACAGTAATTAAAAATAGTCACAGAGGCCATTATAATTACCCTGTAGAGCTCATATGCTACCATGTTCAAAGACCCAGGTTCCAACCCTTCATCACCACATAGAAGCACCAGCAGGAGGAAGTTTTACCAGAGTTTGGAGCAGTGCTGTGGTGTTTCTCCTCTCTGAGTGAAGATAGGGGATTTGAACGCAGACCCTGGTGTATACCAATGAGGTTGCCAACTCTAACATTTTTAATATTTAATAATTTGTTTATGAATGAGAAGAGAAGCAAGGAGGGGAGAGGAGAGGAAAGAAGAGGAGAGGAGAGGAGAACCACAACATCACTCAATCACTCCAGTAATGCAATACCAGGGTTTAAACCTGAAACCTCACTATTGAAAGTCTAACACCTTATCTACCTCCCAAGATGCTTTCTTTATATATATATGTTTCTGTTTATTAACTACCTACAATTGCATTCTAGCACTGGTCCCAAACCTATCCTGTAATTCAATTTAATTATGAGCAGAATTTTCTTTTTTTATTTATAATTGTTATTTCTAGTTTTATTCTTTGTATTAATATATTTTATTAGTGATTTAATATTGATTTACAAAATTACAAGATAACAGGGTTACAACTCTGCAGCATTGTCCCCAGCACCAGAGTTCTGGATCACCAGTGACTCCATTGTAAGCTACAGCAGTTCTCCTAAATTTGAAGATATGAGTTATTTGTACACCTGCCTATATTTGTTTATATTTGCACCCTCCCCACCTTTTGAAGGTCCTGTATTCTCTTTCCAAGTCACACATACATCTATTACTACATCCAAATGTACCTCCCTTTTTCCTCCTCTCTCTCAGGTTCCTGATGGAGTTCAAAGTTCAGAGCCCTCTGATCATCCTCTCCCTATTATTTTTCTCCCACTGGGAGTATGTATCAAAAAATTTGGGGGGTACAGAAAGTGGGAGTTCTGCTTTCTCTAAAGTGAATAGAATTTTCTTTACCCCCCTCTAGTTACTAGAAAATTAAATTTGGTAATGATGCTGACATAAAAAGATGACTCAATTTAGAATGACTACTTATAGAATTATTCTCTGCTATCTAATGTCTATGACTCGAAGTCTAACAAATACTTCAATGACATGTTTTTGAGTGGGCATTTTGTTTGTAATATATTCTTAACAGGAAATCCAGAAAATATAAACAAAATAAAATCACCAGAAAGGAAATAGAATATCATGTTTTTCAACTTCTCAGTCACACTTGCTATGACTATATTTTATTTTAAAATCTGTATGTGCATTAGGCTGAGAAGATTAAGTCATAGAATCAATTCTCAGAGCATGGTAATCACACAAAGTAACAGCAATCCATGTGTCCAAAGACTTCAAAGCACTTTCTAACTAAATGTAACTAAACCCTATTTAAGAGCTATCAGATATAAACATTCCTATTCTGTAAATTACAAAATGAGCCATATGAGATACATATATAATGATAATTCTAAATATAGTTGATTGCATGAACTAAATCAGTCTGCACTGTATCCACTCATATTGCATTATAAGCATTTTATAACCTAAATAATTTATAAGCCACTAATGCCACTGCCAAATAACGACAACATATACCATTGCCTTGTGTTCTATAAAATTCACTGAATGAGTTTATTACAGGGTATTTATGAAAACCAGTATTTATGAAATTTTGGTTAGATAATTTATTCTTTTGTCTAAAACCAGTACAACATATGATACCTTACAAGCACTTCTGTTAGATTTACTCAAGCTGTTCTTTTTCTTTGGTTTTTTTTTTATGTATAATTGAAGAAGTTTTGTTTTGAAACAAGCATGATAATCTTTCATTTAATCTATCCTATTTAAGTTGGTATACAATGAATCACAACTTTATACTCACCTCTGTAATATATTTATGCTTAAGTACTTGATTATTAAAGTATTTTATGGAAAATAACCAATTTAATTAATTATACATTATGTTTCAAATAAAGTTTCTTTTTTTCAGTTTTAGTTTATGAGTTGATCATTTGTGATACATTTTTCTTCTTCCACTAAGCATAGAAAGGAGCATTGGAATCAAGGATACATTCTGAAGGCCATTTGACAGGATTTGAAACCGTCTTTGAAGTTTATTGGAAAAGAATCTCTTAATCCAGGGTCATGACCTCAGGTGATTATAAGAATCAAGACTAGGGAAGTAATAAAAAAAGTTGTTTTTTCTGTCTTTTGAAAGATTGGAAATGAAAGTAAATATATAAAGATATCTACCATGGACAAGTCACTGGAATCTCTATAAGTGAAACACTCTCTTTAAATCTTCAGATCTATTGAGATCAACTGAGTTCTTTCAGAGTCAAGAAAGTGATCACCAATTACAATAATACTTAACATGTATGATAATTAAAAATTTACTTTAATCAGAGAACATTTTAATTAATTTAATTCTAGAATAATAATTTTTTAATTGTAATTCTTTTTCAGAAAGATGTTTATTCAGTAATTTTCACTCACACACAAAAAAAGTGTGAGACACAAAGTAGTTCTCTGGCATGTGCAGTTCTGGACATTAAACCCGGGATCTCACCTATTCAGGTCCTATGCATCACTGTTGAACCCCTTCCAGAACCAAACATTTAAATTCTTGATGGTATTAGTCGAATGTCATGTTGGTATGATAGAAAGATCACAGGACAGAAGTCCAAATAATTTGATTCTTATCCTTGTTCTGCCTTTTTTTTTTTGTCTTGATGACTTTGTTTCTTCATCTGAACAGTTTCTATTATTCAAGAACTAAATTTAGCACCAGCTTCTGCCATTGACAACTCATAGTAAGTATGTGAATTACATGAAATGCAAATATGAAGAGGCAAATAAAGCTGGAAATGTTCTTAGAGGTGTAAGTGATAATAGTGTTACTGTCATTATTACTGCCACAGTAAGTGTAAAATGAAAAACTTAAGGTTGTATATTATCTTTAATTTCTAAGCTATTGGTATTTATAATTGTAGTCTCTAGCTATAGATTATGTCACTGACAAAAAAAAACACATCAATAATAGAGTTTTTGACAGTGATGAAGACATTATGTAAATTCTATGCATTTTATTTTGTAGACACTATTTTCAAAGCTGATTTTTAAACTTTCTTTGAAAAATGTATGACATTTGCAGCATCATCCTATGAATTCTTCATGATTTTCATGCTTGTGAAAGGTGACAGATTGACAGCACTAGCAACTGTTTATGTCTAGGAATAGGGACCAGCAATTAAAGCTTCTAAAGGCCTTCATGAGAAACTGCCTCCCAACACAAGAGGATGATCTGGTCTTCACAGGCTGATTCATTCCTCAGGGAATTCCAGAAACAGCCTCATTTGCACCAGTGGCTTTCATGTCACAATCCATTAGGAACTGACCTGGAGTCTGCAGATTTCTTTTACAGACAGGGAGGCTGTCCTGGCGAGCAATCATGGGAGCAGACTGAGCCCTGGAAAGGCCTCTAAAAGTCAAGCTGCCTGGGGCTGAGAAAGAAAAAAGAGCTAGCCATCTCTATACAAAACCGAGGGTGGCAAGCTCTTTCTGGAAAGAACTCATTAACAAATTCTAAATATTTTAGCCTTTATATGTGGCATAAAATGTGTGTGTGTGTGTGTGTGTGTGTGTTTTATAATTCTTTACACATATAAAAACCATGCTTACCTAGAAGTCTGTATAAACATAGTTCATGAGTTGGATTTGGTGCATTAGCCTAATCTGTAGCTCTCTACGATCCAGATCCAGGAAGACACATGCGCGAGCAAGGTCTGATTTAGTGACCCCCCCAAAATGTATTGCACCTCCCTCCAACTTCCTCAGACTTATGCTCATAAATCTCTGTAATTTAAACATTAAAGCTGTGGCCCATGGCTAAAAACTTGCCTCCTAATGTGAAAACTATAAATCTGTGATATTTTTTAAAAATTTTTATTTATTTGATAGAGACAGCCAGAAATTGATAGGAAGGGGGAGACAGAGAAAGAGAAAGAAGCAGAGAGACACCTGCAGCACTGCTTCACCTCTTATGAAGCTTTGCCCCTGCAGGTGGGGACCAGGGGCTTGAACCCAGGTCCTTATGCACTGTAACATGTACACTCAACCAGGTGTGCCACCACCTGGCCCCTGAATCTGTGATAATTTTAAATCCTCCACCTTTACCTGTGACTTTAATGCATTCATTACATCCTTTTAAATCAAGTTTACCAACTCCTTCTCCTGTCCTGTTACCCTTATACTATATACATATATATACTTCAGCTGGGAAATAAAAGCAAAACAAGTTATATACAACAGTGAATATTCTGGGCAATCACCCAGATGTCCTACTTTGCTCTCCAAGGAGCCTGAAGCTTATATCTCTCTCAGATCTTTTTTTTTTTTTTTCATACCTGAAACTCCATTGATTCAGTTATCTTTGCCCCATATGTTTTGACCCCGGCTCTTAAACCGTCTTTTTCCTAATGTGTTTTGTCTTCTGCAGATTTGCATCTCTCAAAGTCTTAGTGAGGCTGAATTAAGATATTAGACCCTATCTTAATTTATAAAATTGAAATTATGTAAGATATTACAAGCTGGGAGTATACCCACCCCTAACAAGTGAGTCTTGGGTACCTAAACCATTATTTCCATGTTTTTATCAGATAGTCCTTCCAGTCTTTGACTGTTTACCGATCCTTTATAGCAAAGTCTAGGTATATTATTTTAGGCATCTGAAATCTCTACGATCTATAAGAGTATCTTGTATATGTTGAAAAATTCACAGAGTTGTTTACTTTTATTTTCTAACATTTCTTAAAATATTCTAATCTCATATATTCAAATCTAGATGTATATCCATCTATGTCTTGAGCATTGTTTATAATATAAGTTGTGACTAGATGTGGAGTTCTCTTTATCAGATATTCTAACAGAATCATCATCACTTGAAAATGCTACATTTACCTAATTCTAATGTTCTGTCAAAGTAGAAAACATTTAGAAAACATCCAATGCTCGTCAAATATATGTTTAATGCTAGAGTGTGAGGTAAAATAATATTTCTCTTGTCCTTCTGGAGCATTCAGGAGACTCAGCTGTATCAATAGTCCAGTCTGATAATAGCCATCATCGATGTGAACACAGGATTGTGGGTGGAATGACTGGAAAAGCAAATAAGCCAGGTTAAGTACTGCTCCAGATGCCATTCTTATCATGCTGAATAGATGCTGGAACAATGATCACTGTTGCTCATCTTCATGGATCAGCAAAATGACCCATCCATACAATGGAGCAGCCAGGCTAGGCATGCAACTAAGGTTCCAGCCCAGCTCCCCAAACACTGAGGGAGCTTCAATGTTATGATTTCCTTCCAACTCCATCTGTCTCTGGATTCTCACTCTTTCTATCTAAAAGGTTGATGCATAGTGGTGAAGGACCAGCAGTACAACAGCAAAAACTTCATACTATCCTCCTCTTTAGTACAGGAGAAACATACCTTACATCTATCCAACAGAGTAAAAGGGACTGAATATTCACTGTCATTATCACATTTATAATATATCCTACTCCATAGAAGATTAAATGGTTTCACTCAAGCAGCTTGCCACCCTACTGTAAAGTCAAGATGTACCTCAAAACATTTAGTACTCTGTTAAATAAACATAGAAAGTCAAAAAAGAAAATAACTTGATTCTACAGACTCAGTTACTAAGCATGTAGATAATATCACTTAAAAAGTTTTCAAGGGCAACAAAATGGGAAAACTGGCCTCTAGGAGCAGTGGATTTAGTATAGGCACTGAGCCACAGTGATAACCCTGGAGGCAAAAAAAAAAAGTTTTCAGCCCCAAGAAAGAAAAGATAAAATGCATATCATATGGCTTTTAAGGATTTACAAATTTCTAAGACAAATATAATACTTGATTATGTGAATGATATATAGAGATGTAATAACATTTGGAAGTGTCTCACAGAGTTACCTGGCAAAGTAAGCACAATAAAATAAGTAAAAATGAGATGGGGCATAAATTTTTATTTGCATGACTATAGGCCTCTGTAAGTAGCAGAAGATTGCCTGAATTCTGTTGAAACTAAATAAAGAAAGCTAGAGAGTATAACATAATGTTACAATACTTCTGAAGCTTCCTAGTGTCCTCCTCAGTTTCTGTCCACCCCAAAGGATTAAGTATAGGTATTTCCCAATACTTCTCAGGGTCTTATCAACATGTAGTAATGGTCATCAAGTTGGAAGAACATGGTCCTTCTGAGGAGCAGTCATTCCGTGCAGAGGGGGCATTTTCTGTGACTTCTGTTCTCACAGAGGCAGCAGGAGCAAGGGAGAGCAACTATAAATCATTGTGAGGAATGTGATAGCCACAGCTCATACTCAATTTTCAAGACCTGTAGACAAGTAAACTTCTTGTTGCAGGGAATTTGTAAAAGATCTCTTTCTTGACAGAACTGTTGATCTTTAAACAATAGAGGGGAAATGGGTTCCTTCTGGAATGTCTGAGTGGAAACTATTATGTATCACTCTCTCATTGCATGTCACCAAAATGGAGAACCTAAATTATGTACTGTACTGCATCCCCTACAAAGAATAGTCTTCACACCGAGCAGTGTGTACCTAGTAGACTGTATATGTTATAGTGCACAGGAAACTTGGTTCAAGTCCCTGGTTCCTAGCTACAGAGGAAAAGCTTCATGAGTGCTCCAGGTATCCTATCGGTATTTCTCTCTCTCTCTCTCTCTCTCTCTGTCTCTGTCTCTCTCTCTCTCTCTCTCTCTTCTGCTCCATTTCCCATTTCCTTTACAATGTCTCTCTGTATCAAATAAATACTATTTTTAAAGAATATTCTTCCATTTTCAACTGTTCCTTTACTTAGTAAAATGTTCACCTGTTAAAGTCCTAATTGCTATGCATCTAAAGTCAGAATTTTTATTTTTACCTTGCAAGTCAATAATTACCTTCCTTTGTGTTCATACTTTACACTTTAGCAATCACTAAATGTCTATGCTCCACCAATGTTAGAAAGTCCTTTGAGGTAAAGTCAACAACTGTGACAGAGATATTCATATCCGGGTTACAACCTAAAGTTGATGCATAATAATTCAATTTTATTTGGCCAAAACATGAAGCAGCCTATGCAAAGTGTGCCTAAATTTTAGAGATTCCATCAATAGTACTAAAGTGGGAAGCCTCAAAGATAATTGTGATTTGCTTTCAGAAATTTACATTGGTCAGGAATCCTCTTGATTTAATCATTAACTATCATCTTAAGTTAAAACATAAAGAATTTCATGATAATAATAGCTGTTTGGAAGCAAACCTTTTATATAATGGGATCTCCACTTTATGATGGTTTAGAATTGTGTTCTCATAAAACGAAATAGGCCAAGGAATAAAGAACTGCACTATTTTGACATTTCAAGTTAATGGCCCAGATTCTTTTTGTTATGAGACATGCAGAGTCTCACCACTCAGTGAGCACCACAAACAGAAATCTCAGGAGACAGATGCCAAAACAGGCCACCTGGACAGTATTTTAACTTCACCTTTTCCCTGTATCCTTCCTAGTGAAGGAAAGAGACTAATAACACTGCTTTCTTTTTTATACTTGGTGTCTCCGGCGCTTTTTAAAACACTAAATAACTTATCATCTCCCAATTCCCTGTGAGATAGGGAAGGATTATCATTCTGCCTTTGCAGATGGAATATTTGAAATGTAAAATAGCTTATCCAAGGCCAGACAGGAACTCAGCACCATGACTGAATAAATACTGTAAGTTCCCAACATCTAAGTTTTGGCAAAAGAATTTAACACAGTGCCTTTTTATATAGAGAGCATAGAAACCCAGGGGGCATGCATATGAGGGAACTGTGAATTTTAAAGCAATATGGAAATCTATTTAATTTAGGTTGAAGTTAATAGGTAATCCACTCACTCCTTCCCCCTCCTGCCCTTGTATAGCTAAGTAGCTGTCACTCCAGCAATTCAACTGACTCAGAAGAACCTCTGCCTGTTTAAATAGGAACAGAGGTGAGTGAGGGAAAAAAGCAAGAAGCAGAGAGGACATATCTGTCGTCACCTAAGCCTTCAAAGGAATTTTTTTAAAAAGAAGTTGTTGTGCTAACAAGACATTTGCCTGTTTGGGGTTATTCTCTACACTGAGAATGAGCGCTATGACTCATGATAGAGTATTATGACTAACTTGAGGATGTTGTTGATTCTGTGAGGTCTTTTATTTCTAGGTGCCTTGATTTGCTTTCCTGGTAGTATGTTCTTATATCACCCTGACTCTGTTTAG
The DNA here is from genome assembly GCF_950295315.1 of Erinaceus europaeus. Taxonomy (NCBI): domain Eukaryota; kingdom Metazoa; phylum Chordata; class Mammalia; order Eulipotyphla; family Erinaceidae; genus Erinaceus; species Erinaceus europaeus. The sequence continues at coordinate 73,666,896 of NC_080175.1, forward strand.
TGCTTTATCAATGAAAAACTGTGTTTCTTCCACAAATCAGCTTGGGACAAGAGTTTACTTTTCTATTGCCTCAGTAGAAGTCAAGTTTTATTTTACACATTCATCATTGAGGAATCTGAGTTCTGATAGAAAAGGCAACTAATATTCCCAGGAAGTAATTAATCTCCTTAACTGACTTTTATCAGGAACCGTGGGATAAAGGCAGCACCAGCCATTAGTAAAATATTTCATCCTGGCAGTCCTTATCTGGCCCCTATTTGACCTATGGAGACTACACATATGAAATGAGGGGAAATTACTACCTGTTAAGAGAGAGAGAGAAGTGGTTGGGAGGAAGTCACAGTAGCTACTGCACAGGTGAATTTTAATATCAAGAAGCCATGAAACTGACCCTCATCAGAAGATGTCTCACCTACCTGCCTCCTTGACACACCAGCAGTCTCTAAAGGGAGAAACAGGACAGAGGAAACCATAGATTCAGGTGGTCAGAGGGCTGCTGAAGAAGGAGTTTGACATTTGCTAATAGAGTGATAGGATAATGATGAAAAAAAATAAAAACTATCTCCAGGGTTCAGAGTTCTCAGGTTCAAGCCCCCAGTCCCCACCTGAGGGGAGAAGGGAAGCTTTACTAGCAATGGAGTAGTGGTAGAAGTGTCATTCCTTTTCTCTGCTTCTCTCTCCTTATCTCTCCTTCCCCCTATCTCCTATCCTATCTTTTTTTTTTTAAGCCACCATGAAAGGTGGATCCATGCAAACACCAAGACCCAAGGATAACCCCAGGGCAAAGTAAATGAAAGAAAAAGAAAGAAAGAAAGAAAGAAAGAAAGAAAGAAAGAAAGAAAGAAAGAAAGAAAGAAAATATGCCTCTCAAGTCTAATAGTGTCATTGAATATTGCAATTATGTTCCTGTAGGTGATCCTACCTGCAGACCTGTGAAGAGAGGAGGGAAGAGATTATCTCTGTTTAGTAAATGAGGAAGCTGAGACATATTAGGGAACTTTGGCTTTCCCAGAGTAGCTCAGCTAGAAAAAGGTGGAGCTCTAAGACAGAACTAAGAACCGACAGTGCTAAATCCACCTTGTTTCTTTGCCCAGACATCTTTGTGCAATTAACTATTCATGCTGCTGTCTTAATCTCAAAGCAGCTTAGAGAAAGAGAGAGAGAGAGAGAGAGAGACCCTTACAGGATATTTCCAGTGCCAGCTATCAGTCACAACAATGGTAGGTAAAGTCCTCTGGAAAACAAGCCAAGAATTTAGGGAATGGATTATCATATCCTTTTAGGTCAGTGGAGGAAGTAATAATCATGACTGGTTAATAGAACTAGAGGATCATACTTCATAAGGGATTTTGAGTCATTGTTGCACTTAATACTGTTTTTTGTTTGTTCATTTTTACAAAGAGCTATTTATCTCTGCCTTATGATGGTGCCGGGGATTGAACCTGAAACTTCTTAGCTTCTGGCATAAGAATCTGTTGCATAGCTACTATACTTCCCTAGTCCTGATATTTACGTAATTTTTCAAGTGCTATGTGTGCCAGGAACACCAAAGTGACAATCTAACAGGGAAAGCAAGAATTAAGTAAATAAGTGCATAGTGGCTTAATTGTCATCATTGGTATTTTATACAAGGCACTGCCATGAATACTGGCTAATAGTAACAAGTTATCAATAAAGTAACTACAAGTTGGACATAAAATTCATGGAAGAAGGTAAGTCACATTGGAAGATAATAATTTGCATTATTTGTGTAGATGACAGGGGGAAGCTACTCAAGAGAGGTTATAAGATAAAGAGAAAAAAAAAACTGAAAAAGAAACCTGTGAACTCCATGCTACTCACTCCTTATGGAAGAAGGGACTTTTCTAGACCCTTCTTTCACTCTGGACAGGTGGCTGACTTACGGCTCAGGTGAGCCTCTGTGTGCTAAAATCTGCTACTGTTCCCAACAGCTTGGCATGCTCTCTATAGAGAGATGACGTCATGCTCTGCTGGAACGCAGCAGCTGCTCAGCAGTGCACACGGATATGCTACAAAGGCTTAGGCCATATCTAATTGAGCACTTCAATACTGCAGAGATAGGTGCCTTGGAAATATTTAGAAAAAGCCTTAAGCCAGATGGAGGCTGGCCAGAACACCAGGATAAAAGCTTTCATGTCAGAACTGCCCAGGAGTCTAGGCAGGGGTAGGGTAGTAGATGGTGGTGGTGGTGGGAGGGATTTCAGAGAGGTGGCATCAAAAAAGATACTTCTCTGCCCCACCCTAACTCTACTCTGTAATTCTGATGGAAAGAAATATCAGGGGCTAGAGAAGCCATCATTTTGCTGCTTCATCTTTCTCCCCAGGACAGCCAAGTAAAGCTTGCCCTTAGCAGAAACAATCTGGCCTACACATCAGAATGGCTCCCATTTCCAAGATTCTCCATAAAATCACCTCTTGGGCCTGGGAATTGCAGCTGAAAAGCTTTTTTTTTTTTTTTTTTTTTGCCTCCAGGGTTATGGCTGGGGCATGATGCTGCACTAAGAATCTCCTGCTCCTCCTGGAAGCCATTTTTCCCATTTTTGTTGCCCTTGTTGTTGTTATTGTTGTTATTGCTATTGGATAGGACAGAGAGAAATCAAGAGAGTAGGGGAAGACAGGGAGAGAGAAAGACACCCACAGACCTGCTTTTACTGCCTGTGAAACAGCCCCCCTGCAGGTGGGGAGCCGGGGGCTGGAACCAGAATCCTAATGCAGTCCATGTGCTTCCCACCATGTGAACTTAAACTGCTGTGCTACCACCCAGCCCCGGAAAAGACTTTTATAAACATAATTTCAAAGCCTCACAATACTAGCAAGCATCATAAAGTGACAAAGTTTGCAATTACATCTTGAAATGCAAACAAAAAATCTTTCAAACCAGGCAGAAAATTGTTGCTGTCCATTCCACTACTCTACCATACACACACAGGCAAAGTGAAGCTTTAAATTACTGTGTCTTTTTGTCACAACCCATAGATCACCCAATCAGTAGTTTTGCAAACAGATGGGGAAATAGTGCAGAATACACACACACATACACACAGAGACAAATAACACTTATTGAATAGTCAGAAGAGATGCTCAGAAGAACACAGTATGTGTTAACAAAAATAAATAGGTTTAATTATATGTTTAAAAGATCAGTTACTATACAGTAGTAAGAAGACAATAATTCTCCTTGAAGTTACCATGATTTTCAGTAAGACAAATGTAACAGATGAAGCTTTTAAAATTATTCAGAATATGATCAGTCCTCACCCATACACTACGTAGTATTCAGGATACCTTCAAAGTCAACAAGAGGAAATGAGAGAATTATTGGCTCTTTCAGAGTCCTGGAACATCACAGAATCCAGCCCAATTCCAGATCACTTGATTTTAATAGTTAGCTTACTACTGCCTATATTTTGTACAACCCACTAGGCTAGCATTTTCTCTAGTTGAAAATACGAGAAGAATGATGCTTCTTGAACCAGGAATATTCAGTGAAATTAAAATTTTAACATGTAAAAATCTCTACTAATCTGAGTTAGAAAGGTTGCTTACTGAATAATGTATACACTTAACATGTTTGTGGCCCAGGTTTGAACCCCAACATAACATGGAAGATATCACGGCACTGTGAAGACACTGATCCCCGTCCCTTCTCTCTCTCTCTCTCTCTCCTCTTTCTCCTCTTTCTCCTCCTCCTCCTCCTCTATCAATTTATTTCTGTATGTATCTTAAATAAATAGTGTAATTTAAAATGCTATACATAAAGTTAAAAGATTCCCTATGTGAAGTGAATATGTTGGGGGGGTGGGTGGTGGTACACCTCATTGAGTATACACAATACAGTGCACAAGGACCTGAGTTCAAGCCCCAGGTTTCCACCTGTAGAGGGGAAGCTTCACAAGTGGTAAAACAGTGCTATAAGTATCTCTCTCTTTCTCATCCTCTCTCTCTCCCCCTATTCTGTCAGTTTCACTCTGTCTCTATTTATTTAAAAAAAAAATCTTTAAAGTGAACATCTTGACGCAGTTACACTAAAAGTTACTATACGGTATTAAATATTCAGAAATTTAATATGTCCAGCAAAGATTGTGCTCCAATTTCAGATAATTACATAGAAACATAGTAGATGCACTAGTACAACCTCTTAAACAGTTGAGAATTATATTCATCTATTGTTACATACATATATTGTATATACATTCATAATTCTATGTTCAAGGTACTATCCTAGGCAAGGTACCATTTTTTGTAATATCTATTGTGCTAAGGAGTTTAGTTTTATCTGAAGATGACTGAAAATATTTAAATATGGAAGTGGTTTGGAGATCTAATTTGGGTAAGTGGACAGTGAGTGAAGGGTTGCCCAGAAAGGCCAGTGATGTACACAGAGAAGATAACAAAATCATACACAGAGAGAGAAAGAGAAAGAGAGAGGCCATGTGAATTCAAAGTTCAAGAGGAAGAATATAATTTGTAGTGAGAAATGCATCACAGAAGTCCTTAAAGGCAAGGGTTGGATAATACTCACTCACTGGATTCCTTGCCTAAGAGGTCATTGGTGGCTTAATGAGGTCAGTTTCAGAGGAATGGTAACTTGAAACAAGACTGCAGTGGATTGAAGAGCAAATTAGCAGAGGTATTGATTATTTTTACAAGGGGGTTGGAGAACCAGAGAGAAACTGAACAGATGCTTAAATGAGATGCAAAGACAAGGGTTTTTCTTGGTTGTCTTTCTTATTTTTCTTTTTTTAGAAAAGAAATAGTCAAACATTCTGGTAGATTATAACGAATGAATTTGGGGAAAAAGGGAATTAGTTGACATAAGACACTTAGTGAACCAGCTGAATGTCAGAGCAAAACTTGCAACACTAGGGAGGAAGGAGATGAGGACATAAACACTGTCAAAGTATAAATAAAAATGGCATCCTTTCTGAAACTGAAGAGTGGAAGTGAGCCTGATAGCTTTTATAAACTTGTCTATAAGACTGTATGTGGAAAAATACGAGTCTTCAGAGATAGGGCCCTGATTTTTTATTATAAAAAGGCAGCAAAGACTTAAGCCGAGAGTGAGAGGGACTGGTTGAAAACAGTTTAAGAACATCAGTGATTTTTGTAAAGTGTAGCTAGCTAATCCTAATATAGAAAATAATTTCTTCTATTCCTTTGTCACTATCATTTCAGTATATATAATATATGCATTCTAAAATCTTAAAGTGACTTTCTCAGTCTTAAATACTGTAATGTCTCTATCCTGTCTTGTGTACATGTTTTCCATTATTTTCTACCTTCTGCATACTATACCTTATTACTAAGATTATAGAACTTTGGGGGCGTATTTCGTGCGTGCACTTCAGTCACCGACATCAATCATTGTTTCACTCCCCCTGAACATTCTGTTTGGGGTTATTGTCATTTTACAAGTGCCTTTTTGTGATAAGTGAGTTCTCTTTTTTTCTAGTTTTATGTGGGATTCAGATTTAAGGATCTTGTTTTTAAGGTCTTATCATGGAAAAACAATTTCCATTTTTAGCATTATACTGACCTCTAGAGTAAAAATGCTTGAATATCAACTAAGAAAGGAAAACATTAGATTAACTGACATGGAACTGCTTGTTTTTCAAATTCCAGTAATTTTCATTATGGTGTATTTAAAATAGGGATATATTTTTATTTAAAATGTATAATAGATAATGAAATAGGCAACTGAGGTTTATGCACAGTAAATTTGAAATCATATCAAGAAAATTGCTACATAATCTTGGGAAAAATGGTGAAGCAACATTGATTTAAAAACAAATATTCATTGTATTCTCTTTCATATGTATATAGTTATTTTTCTTTAAATAAAGTCAAGTTCTTAAACAGCAAAACAAGGGGGGGAGAATTCTCCAGTGTTATAGAAATGCAAAGACAGATGTAAAAAAAATGAAGATTTCAAACAGCCAAATGGAATCAAAATTGAATAAAAGAATCAGGGAGGTAAAAACAAGCTTGAAGAATATTCTGTTACTATTTCATCCTACCCCTTATTTTACAGGTGAGAAATCAGAAGTCTAAAATATCCAAAATACCAAAAAAGGTACTCTCTATTATTTATTGATTCAGATCTCTTTTTTCAATACTTACTTATTTGGTAGGACAGAGAAAATTTGAGAGGAAAAGAGACATATCAAGGGAGAGAGAGAGAGAGAGAGACCCTCTTCAGGGGGGGCTTAGGGACCTAGATCATTTCATATGGTCATGTATGTGCTCAACCAGGTGTGCCACAGCCCAAGCTCTTTAACTCAGATCTCTTAATAGTAGCCCTGGACTGACGACCCCACCAATATGTCCTGGAGCTCCGCTTCCCAGAGCCCCACCCTACTAGGGAAAGAGAGAGGCAGACTGGGAGTATCAACCAACCAGTCAACGTCCATGTTCAGCGGGGAAGCAATTACAGAAGCCAGACCTTCCACCTTCTGCATCCCACAATGACCCTGGGTCCATGCTCCCAGAGGGATAGAGAATGGGAAAGCTATCAGGGGAGGGGATGAGATATGGAGATTGGGTGGTGGGAATTGTATGGAGTTGTACCCCTTCTACCCTGTGGTTTTATTAATTTATCCTTTCTTAAATAAAAAATAAATTTTAAAAAAAAGTAGCTCAGTAGTTTCTCTGCATATCATAACTTCTCTTGTTAATAGAACCAGAACGGCATAAGAACCACTAAACTTCCAAGTAACAGCAAAAGGTAGTTTCAGTACCAATGAGAATATAGGAGGCGTTTAGCTTCGGCTTAGTATTCTCTAAAAGAACCACTTAAAAGCATACTTCTGCCACCCCCGTGGATCACAAGAGTTCTATCCCAACCTAAAAAAAAAAAAAAATCAAGAGAGAATATTATTTTCTAAATTGAAAGAAGGCAGAAGAAAGATTAGAATCACCCATTCAAAAATTAATAATAATAATAATTAAAAATCATCCACTCTTATTTATTTCAGGGAGAAATAGTATAACCAGTATTTATTGAGTCCTCATTATCGGTCATTCGTTGTAACTACTCTCCCAACATGTGCTAATTTGTTCATTTAATTTTTTTTTTTTGCAATCAAACGCATACAAAAACTGAAAAAAGATATGCTTTCAGGAGTCAGGGGGGTACCGAAGTGGGTTAAGCGCACGTGGCTCGAAGAGCTGGAACCCGCATAAGGATCCCTGTTCCAGCCCCCGGCTCCCCACCTGCATGGGTGTCGCTTCACGGCTGTGAAGCAGGTCTGCAGGTGTCTTTCTCTCCCCTTCTCTGTCTTTCCCTTCTCTCTCCATTTCTCTCTGTCCTACCCAACAACAACTACAACAGTAACTACAACAATAAAAAAGGGCAACAAAAGGGAAAATAAATAAATAAATAAATTTTTAAAAAAGATGTGCTTTCAAGCTTGTAAGAATGACTCTTATCCAAAAGACAAGTAAAAACAAGTGTTGGCAAAGATGTGCAGATAATAGCATCCTTGTCTTTTGCTGGTGAGAATGTATGGTACAGTCATTGTAGAATGTAATATGGAAATTCTTGAAAAAAGTTCAAACTAGAGAGGTTTCATGTAGTCCACTTTTCCCATAATTGACCATTTATGCCACAACTTCAAAAGCATTAAGTATTAAAAAAAAAAATACACCCCCACCTGCATTTATTACAGCATTGCTGACAGTAGTCAAGAACTAGGAACAACCTAAGTAATTGGTGGATAAAAATGCACTATATGTACAGGATGAAATACTTCTCAGTGGCACAGCAAGGAGAGCCCCAGCCTTTTGCAACATGAACTGGCCTCGAGAACATTATGTTAAGCAAAATAAAGCAGATGGCAAAAGATAAACACTGTATGATTTCACTCATCTATGGAGAAAAATAATATATAAACTAAATACAGCAATAATACACAGAATACAGAATCGATTAGTGATGATCACAAAGAAAGGTAGGAGGCAGTGGGGCAAAGGAAAGAGATAGACATCAGGACAAAGGAGATATTATTATTGATATATTATTGTCAATGAGGCACAACAGAATGAACATCATGTTGTCATGCAATGATACTTCACTAAAAATATTAAGTTCCTTCAAATCATGTGACAGAAGTAATTTCCACTGTAATTTTTCATATCCATTTAGGTTTTGAATATCAAAGTTGTAAATGAAACTCAGTCTTGTTAAGACTGTCCATTTCCACTTAGAACACCCGGGGGGGGGGGTTCCTGTTGATATTCTTATATCTGAAAGATTTTCTTAGCAAAATGCTTCATGGTTTTGGTTCAGGTTCAAACTGAGTTCAAAGTTCAGTCTCAGCTGTGTTACCCTGATCTTCACCAAGGTAATTAGCCTTAATCTTAAACTCTGAATCTTTGATCCCATATTTGTTTTTAAAGGATATGTATGAATGTGAATATCTACCTTAAAGGATTGTTGTGAGAATTGAGATAAACACATGAAGTATTCAGCATAGAAGTTAATAAGGTAGATATTGTACCTATTACTTACTAGAAAAAGTCAGTAGTGTTTCTTTTCCATATTCTAATCTGGCTGAGTGGGGTAATGGCAAGACCACTGAGTTAGAAATCACAGTGCAAATCCAACCTGAAGTGAGACCTAACTCTCCCAGCTTTTATGCACAAAATTCCACTTAAAAGATAAATGAATGATTGAAGTAAATCAATAAATGAATTAAAGAATCAATATAAGAGCTGCCTGCTATGGATCTATATATTGACTGAATCCACCCTCAAATTTCCTGACTCCTCTTGCTCTGCTTCCTAATCACAATATACAAGAGATACTTTCTCAAATACTTCAGGAAAGAAATTTAAAGTATGCAATATATTCCTTGGTATGTATAGAGTGCAATGGGGCAAGTGAAATTGAAGTTCTAAAATCCGATAGCTCTAAAATCGAAATGCTCTTGACTTCAGTCAAAGTTTGATGAAGAACTATTTCAGGTGCCCGATGAATCCTGTTTGTACAGTGTTAGACATACCTGTGCATGGAAGTAGAGCTTTGTAATTCACCTTTAGAGCATGAGAAACGTGGCTTGCCCAAGGTAAGTTCAAGCCAGAGTATTGAATTTTTGATATAAAAATGAAAAAAATCTTTTCTAGCCTATGGGATTTGTTTTCTTCTATCTCTAAAAGATTTTCAATTTGGTTTCAGAAGCAGGCACAGATTTCAAAAAAGAAAAAAAAAGAAGAAGAAATATTTTTACCCAGAAGATATAGAACATTCAAATTTGTGATCTAGTACTTTGGATTGGAGGGGAGTACATGCATACAACAAAAAAAGCAAATCGGCTTAATCTTACTTGTACCTGTGCAAAATGTTTCTCATCTCTGGACCCAGCTTGCCCATCCTTTAAGACAATAGTCTTAGTACTTACTTTCTGGATTTGTGAAATTAGATGAAATCAAATATAACATCCAGCAACCATCAATACCCTCAAATTTTCATCTTTTTCGTTTTTGTCAAAATGTTTTTAATTTTTTTTATTATCTTTATTTACATATTGGTAGACACTGAGATGGTAGAGGAAGATAAGGAGTGAGAGAAAGAGACACCTGCAACACTGCTTCACCACTTGCAAAGATTTCCCTCTGCAGGTGGGGACTGAGAGCTTGAGCCTGAGTCCTAGCACATTGTAACCTGTGCTTAACACCACCTCACAACCCTGCCCCCTTTTCATTTTTTTCTATTCTTGACTAATCATTTGACTACTCAATCACTGAATTTCAACTGAATGCTTGATATACTTATGAGTTTGGCTGCCGACAGAAATTGAATGCAGTGCGCATTGAGTGATTAGCAATTGCAGTGATGCTGCATTTCTATTCTCGTCTCTAGACTAGAGACTGTGGCCTCAGGAAATGGTCTTATTTATTTATTTATTTATTTATTTATTTTCCTTTTTTGTTGCCCTTGTTGTTTTTATCATTGTTGTGGTTATTATTGTTGTTACTGATGTTATTGTTGCTGGATAGGACAGACAGAAATGGAGAGAGGAGGGGAGAGAAAGATAGGCACCTACATGTCTGCTTCCCCGCCTATGAAGTGATTCCCCTACAGGTGGGGAGCTGGGGGCTCGAACCGGGATCCTTATGCTAGTCCTCAAGTTTCTCACCCTTTGCGCTTATCCCGCTGCACTACAGACTGACCCCCCCCCAACAGACTTCTCTTAACCAATACCAATTAATACTGCATCTGCTGATCTCAGCCTAATCAATGCAGCCAGTACAACCTCTATATGTTTCACTTTGGACTGTGTACACAGATGACAGGCCTGCAATGCCAGCCTTTCAGCTCCAGTACTCTGGTGAGACTGTTCCTGGTCCTGTGAGGGGTCTCTTCATTTGGGTAATCTTGTTGTGCAAAAGCTTTTAAATTTTATGTAGCCCAATTAAAAAGCTTCTGCACAGCAAAAGTAACCACTACCCAAGCAAAGAGACCCCTCATAGAATGGTAGACAATCTTTACATACCATACATCAGACAAGAGGCTAATAAACAAAATATATAAGAGCTCACCAAACTCAACAACAAGAAAACAAGTGACTCCATTAAAAAATGGGGAGAGGACATGAACAGAATTTTACCATAGTGAGATCTGAAAGGCTGACAAACTTATGAAAAAATACTCCAAGTCATTAATTGTCGGACATATGCAAATCAACACAATGAGATAACACTTCACTCCTGTGAGAATGTCATACATCAGAAAAGATAGTAACAACAAATGCTAGAGAGGTTGTGGGGAAAAAGGAACCCACCTGCACTGCTGATGGGGATGTAAATTGGTCCAACTTCTGTGGAGAGCAGTCTGGAGAACTCTCAGAAGGCTAGAAATGGACCTACTCTATGACCCTACAATTACTTCCTGGGGATATAGCCTAAGGAACTAAACACACCCATCCAAAAGATTTATGTATACCTATGTTCATAGCAGCGCAATTTGTAATATCCAAAACCTGGAAGTAACCCAGATGTCCAATAATAGATGTAGTCCCATTGATTTGGTTTTGATTTAGTCTTCCTTGCAATGGGTTTGTGTCATCAAAGATGCCCTTGAGGTTTAGGTGTGAAAGTGTTCTGCCAGTTTTTTCCTTAAATATTTGATAGTTTCTAGTCTAACATCCAGGTCCTTACTCTACTTGGAGTTGTTTCTGGTGAGATAATGTGGTTCAGTTTCATTCTTCTGCATGTTTCAACTCAGTTTTCCCAGCACCATTTATTTAAGAGACTCTCATTCCTCCATTTAATAATTTGGGCCCCTTTATCAAAGATTAGATGTCCATAGGTGTGGGAGAAATATTCTATAATCCCTCAGTGTTTTATGTCTAAAAGTCTCTGGGTTTCTGAATGTCATAAATTTCTCAATGAAAATCTTTAGCAAGACTAGAGATTCTGAAGCTTAAGAAATCAGTATTCTTCTGTTTCATCTTTAATTGGAACTGGAAAACCCAGTAAATCATTACAGAATATCCCCTTTCTATGGTAGTGCAAAAAGAAGCAGAAAAATCATCAGTGCAGTCTTGAAACCTGAATAATAACCTCTAGGGAATGTCAAAGTAAGGGTGGCGCCATGACTGTGAAATAATGGAACTTTCATGAATGGGCTGTTTTTTGGTCAGTAAAGCATGAGGGTAAAGCAATGAGTTTTCTGGTCACAAAATAAAAATTGACAAGAGTACTGTTGAGGTTAAAAGTGCTGAGATGGAGCAAATTTTTAAAAACACAGAAGTATGTGTTCTTTGGGTGTTAGGATACAAAAAGATTCTGTCATATGAATTCTGCACGATTTACTTTCAAATTCTGAGTATGGTTAACTACTTGGTGAGGTTGAAAAACATCTTTTTTTTTTCCCTACAAAAAATGGGCATAGCTGTAGGTCTCACTGTGGCAAATTATGTGTAGTTTTCTCACTTCTCAAGCAGGTGTTTCAATTCAAAAGAACTAAGATCCTGCACAGATGCCATAACATAGCATCTTTTATTACTTTGGGAATACTAGTAATTGATCCATAATTATAATTCAAGCAAAAGATTTTCCTTTGCTGTTAATTCATATATCATCCCATTTTTAAGTATGGAGCAGAGGTGCCTACCTGCTCGCTTTCAAAGTAAACACAGGTGTTGACTATTTGTGACTTGATTGCTTTGTTGATGAAAGGTCTTTCTTGAACCTCAAGCCACAAGAATATATCATTACTGACCTGACATTTAAAATATTGTGAACCTCTGAAGAGAAAGAGAAAATATAAATATATGGCTTTCAGCCTCATAATACTCCTTTCTCGTATTTTCCTCTGCTCTTGTATGATTAAGAGCCAAAGGCATTGTCTCTGTTCTCAGAGTTTCTAAAATGAGGAAGCATGAGCTAAATTTCTCTCCATTTAATTATCAGTGGAAAATGAGTATTTATAGCTAGGCCTAAGCAGCCATGGCTAAAGAAAGCATTTTTAGTGCAAATGTATCTGCTATAAGAACATTTTTTTTTTAAGTTTCATTTATATGGGTCCTGGATATCACTTATGGGTTAAAGATATTTCAATACCCAATAAAGAATTTTTTTAAAAAGTATTTCAAGTAATAAATAAAGGGATTAGTTAATAACATATCTCTAATTAAAGAACTACAGTGTTCTCCCTGGACTGTCAGAAGTATTCACAAGGCTGCATGACTTCACACCATACCCACAGTCAGAGGGCCAGCTCCTCAGTGTCCTCCCAGCACTGATCACTGTGTATTATTATCAAGAGACATTCTATCAGGGAAGTGCTATGAATTTGCTATTCCTCTGTTGAATAGTAATGTTGACTATCTTTTTTATGTGCTAATTTTCCATACTTCTAAGAATAATTTTTATCTTATTTCCCTTTTTTATTTAATGAAAAAGAAACCTGAACACTGCTCTGGACATTACCTATAGTGGGATCCAATTTGAGGTCTCAGGTTTGTAAAGTAGACACCTTGAGCTACCTCCCTGTACTGAAAGATGTCTGTCTGTCTCTCTGTCTGTCTGTCTCTATGTATGTATGCATGTATGTATATGTATGCATGTATGTATACTAGAAAGAAAAACAAAAAAATAGGATCATTGCTCTGTCATAAAGCATGTCAGGATCAAACTCAAATCCTCATGCTTTTATATCCAACACTCAAGTCACTGCACCACTTTTTTTTCCCCACACTTAGCCCACTTGGTTTAAGATGGTGCTGGAGATTGACCTGAAATCACTAAGCAAAATCTTTTGCAGAATCATTATGCTGTCTAGCCTTTGATCCCTCTAGATTCACATCTTCATTTTTGTTTTGTTTTGTTTTCAGGTTGGGACTTTGTCACCGTCATCATGAGAGAGAGAATGGAAAGAGAGAATGGATGTGAAGTTTCTTCCAAGAGGGTATAGGTTGGACAAACCTGGGTTGCATAGCAAAGCAGGTGCCCTATCCATCTGTGCTACTTTGCCAACACTTTATTTTCTTTAAAACTTTTATTCTTTTACTTTCTTTTTTTTTATTAGATAGGACAGATAGAAATTGAGAAGGAATGAGGGATTAGACAAGGCATACCACATTAAGCACACATATTACCTAATGTGGAAGGACCCAGGTTCAAGCCCACACTCCCCACCTGCAAGGTAGATCCTTTGCTTGTTTTCTTGTATACAAAGACCTTGCTGAACCCATTAGCTAGATCAAGTGTATTGCAACTTGAGGACTTTCTACCTAAATACCTTGCCATCTTCAAAGAGACACTTTTACTCTTCCCTTCCAAATCTCTATGACCATGAGTGTTCTGATGACCCCATTGAATTGACTGATATCTACAGTCCAGTCTCATGAGTGGAATGAGAACAGACATCCTGGCTTTGTTTTCAAACATGGGAAGAAAATTTTAAGTTTCAACAATAAGTATAATGTTAGCTCAAGTTTTTGTGAATAGTAAATAGTATTGTCAAATTAATGAAAATCATGTTAGCAAGTTTATAGACTAGATTAATCTGACTACCATAATGTTTGTTTGCATCTCTCATCTCTGACATTATGGAATTAACAACTGAATGAAAATTACATAGTCAAGCAATAGGTTGTTATCTTATAGCACATGTCTTCAAAATATATGTAAACTAAACTTCTTCAAGTATGGTAAACCAGGTCAATCTTTCAAAGCTGACATTGAAGCTAGATGAAAGGATGAGGGAGAAAAAGAGTATAATAGCGGGGAGTTGGGTGGTAGCGCAGCAGGTTAAGTGCACATAGCACGAAGCGCAAGGACCAGCATAAAGACCCTGGTTCAAGCCCCTAGCTGCCCACCTGCAGGGGGGTTGCTTCACAGGCTGTGAAGCATGTTTGCAGTTGTCTATCTTTCTCTCCCCTCTGACTTCCCGTCCTCTCTCCATTTCCCTCTGTTCTATCCAACAATGATGACATTAATAACAACAACAATAATAACTATAACAACAATAAAAAAACAAGGGCAGCAAGAGGGAAAATAAATTAATTAAAAATTAAAAAATAAAAATATTTTATTTAAAAAGATATTATTCTTTTCTTAAGTTATATTTTATTGAACTTTTTCTCCTTTTAAAAATATTTTGTTTACTTATTTTAATAAGAGATAAAGAAAAAAAAAGATACAGGGGCTAAGAATGGTGTACTGGGTTAAGCACACATAGTACAAAGCACAAGGATCCAGTCTGAGCCCCTGGCTCCCCACCTGCAGAGGGATCACTTTACAAGCAGTGAAGCAGGTCTGCAGGTGTCTCTCTCTCCCCTCTCTATCTTCCCCTCCACTCTCAATTTTTCTCTGTCCTCTCAAAAAAAAAAAAACTAAACTAAAAATATGGTCACAGGATCAGTGGATTTGTAGTGCAGGCACCAGCCCCAGCACTAACCCTGGAAGCAAAAAAAAAAAAAAAAAAAAAAAAGGAAAGAAAGAAAGAAAGCTACAGAGAAAGAGAGCGAGACCACAGCTCTACTCACCTTTGATTTATGGTGGTGCTGGGGATTGAACCTGGAAGCTTGTGTCTCAGGCATGAAAGTCTCTTTGCATAACCATTATGCTTTCTCCTCATCTCAAGGCAGGATATTTTTAAATCATTATTTCTAAACATAAAAATATTTTTTGTACTTATGGTATGTCTTAACTGCTATATTGATTTTCATAACACATGTCATTAATTTGCTTTGTAGAAATTTTACTCCATTTTAAAAAACTGTTTCAATAATTAATGAAGTCAATATATCTTTTAATATCTTTTTTTTTACTTTTATCATCTGCTTTTCATAAGTCTAGTTGGTTATATATTTCCTGTCTTATACGTCTAGTTTATGTATTTTAGCATTTTTTTATTTTATAAAAATTTTTATGTTCTCAGACTTTATATGCTTACATCATATATATCTTAATTCATAATAGAATCACATTATATGCTCTGTTATATGTTTTGCACATAAAGTTCTAATATTCAACAATTATAATTTTGTTTGCTAAAATCTTCCATTTTAGTTTAGGTAAATTTAGAGCAGATGTCATTGCCTCACTTTTCAAACTCAACTTTTAATGAGATGTTAAAAATAATATTCATATATCAAACTCCTGATCCATTATTACACATAATACACATGCAAATCGGGGTATTCTTTACTAGAAGTAAAAATATATTGTGACTAGAGGGAAAAATGTTTACTATAATCTTTCATCCTCAAGGACTACTTTTACTTTACTTTGTATATTATTTGCTCCTAAGGAGGCCGGTTGCCAGGTTATAAATGAACTCAGAAGTGAATCTATACATCTATACAAGTAAACTTGGAAGCAGTTCCTCCTCTACTTGACCTTGAGATGACTCCAGCCTTGGCAAACACCTTGACCACAGCCTTGTTTTTCATCTTGAGCTGAAACTACCTGCTCAAACCACTCCAAGATCACTGACCCACACAATATCTGAGTTAATGTTTGATGTCTCAAGTCACTGTTATTGAGTGAGTTTTCACACAGGTATGGATATGAGTGTTAGAGCCTAAGTATTAGCATACAGGCAGAAAGCAGGGGTGGTTCACTGAAGCTGCAAAGGTGAAAAAAATTATCATGGGGAATGTACAGCTTCAGCGGTAATGTCGCTGGATCTGTGGAAACAGACACCCACGATCGATCCTCTCACTATAAAAGAATAGAATGGTAATAGTAACAGAAAAGCCACAGAGGAGCTTGGTTCAATCATGGTCGAGCAACTTGCTGTTGACTAAACTGAAGCCTTAAGAGCCTTACAAGGCCAGAGATGATCACATTGGAGCCATCATAACCATACCACCCAACAGGATCAGTTGCACAAGACCATGAAATGGCAGTGCCACTGAACAGAGAATCAAAGCACTCTTTGAACACCAACTCAGATATGCCACCTATGAGACCTTGGAAGAAGAAGAGTGGAGGTAAAAACAGAAACCCAGAAGGGCCCCTTGTCAGGAGGTGAGCAGTGGAGCTTTCATCTGCCCGTTTCCTACGACTGCCTTTAAACAAACTCTAAGTGTGCTTTCCCTGAACTGCAATCATCCTCATTTTTAATGAAATTTGAAGTGTGCTGTCCCTTTCAAAAATCCCTGATGACCTATTCAATCGCTTTCATCCATTTGCTCACTGTTCCTGGAAACATGGGTTCCCTTGCTTTGACTTCCTTAGCCAAAAACCCTCTATTTACTCACTAGTACTGTGATCCCTTTGGATTTTTTCCTGTATAAGGAGCATAAGGACCCCTTGCCCACCAAAGAGATGCCCCAGCAACACCAGTATACCTCCTATGCCACCTTTATAGCAAATAGCAACTATTGAAGATCACTAGTAATAAAACAATGTTTAAGGAAAAAAATAAAACCCAAAGAAGTAAGGTTAGAAAGAAATTATCTGTGGTGACACAGTATACCGGCGACTATGGATGGAAATCCCGACACAGTGCTGATGTCAGCCTTGGCGACAGAGTATGCAGTGATCTGCACAGGTGCATGGGGGATTGTGGGCGGATCCAGTCAGTGCTGGTGTACAAAGAAAAGTACAACCAGCCTGGAACTTGCTCTCTTTGGCTGTGGTTTCTTCTCCTGGTGAGAGGAGCGCCAGGTATCTCGACATAGGAGCGCCAGGTATCCCACCATGGCTATTTCTCCTGGAAACTGAACACGTGTGACTCTGCTAGCTGGTAAACTTTAAACCCCTCTATAACCATGAACAACCTTTACCAGAGCTGATAATTATCTTATGGGGCTAAACTTTTGATAACTATACTCAGATTTTATGGACCTAGCGTACTCTTAACCCTTGATGATAAATGCTTATTTTACTTGTTTCAACCTAATAAACCTTGTATTGTTTAAACTAGTTCCCAGCTCCCCACTGTGAATCCTTTTAAGTGCCACAGCAGCCCCCATTCCCAACCCCCTTTTTAAGTTAAATAGCAACAATTATCTTCAAGAATCAATTATCTTCAAGAATCAATTGTCTATAGGTGGAGGAAAGGGACATAGTCATTTTCCCAGGGGATAGAATGAGAAGCCTGGCTACCAGACCTCAGGACTCAACAGAGAATTTTCAGTATTCGAGACTAGAGGAGATGTATGATGTTAAACAAAATGAGTGACCCCCCCCAAAAAAAAAAATGCTGCTTGACAGACGGACCAAATTCATGGTCATGACCCCATCTTCCCAGTCCAACACCTGAGTGAATGAATCACAGAAAAATCTTTGTCATATTTGCACACTGTCGATTGACTTCTACTCTCCAAATCTGAATTTCAAGTTTGTGGCAATGTTCTATATTCAAGTCTGTTTTATCTTTACATTTAGTTAGCGTGAGGAATAATGATTCTACATGGACCCCAAAGCTATAAAACTTGTGTGAAGGGCATTTATTTATAACCACATAAGAAATGTTGTGCTCTATCAAATCCTTTGGGAAGAATCGTCAGGAGAATTACATTCCCTGCTGTGTAATTTATCTCTTTCACAATATGAGAGATGGAACTTTTTCTTTGTCGGTGTTTTCAGATCTCTGACATCTTGTTTAGAAAGTGATGAACACACAACTTCAGTAACAATGAGTGCTAGTCACAGAAAACATCAATTGAAGGAGCTATGCCTGTGGTGTTCATACTTCTGTACTCTATCAGAGCCACATTTTTCTGCGAAAATTTGGGATTTGTTCTGTCACTTGACTAGTGGAAAGTGAGTTATCTTGTTTCAAAAATACCTTTGCCAACAATCATTCATCATTAGTGGAAACATCTTTTTTAGTTACTGTTTCCTCCTGCCTAATAATTCAGTAAGCATACTTTCTCAATCACATGTTTGTTGTCTCCTCTTCACTTACTCTACTTTGTTCTTAATTTTTCATTTTTGCCTTTGAAGAGATAATACAAAACTTCCTTCCTCTTGGTTTTTATTCTTTTTCATTTGGAAAACCAAGGATTCTAAAACTTAGACTACACTCTTGGACTAGCATTCATAAAATGAGAACCTATGGTTACCTGCAGATACGTGATTATAAACAAGAAAAGCATTTTTTGAAACACCCATTGGCCCAGTCATTCTCCAAAGGCAACACAGTTGACTAGAGCTGAAACCAAACTGTCCAACAAGTGGGCCTAGGTTTTCATCCCAGATTTGTTCTTTGACTGTGTGACCTTGGAGTGTGACATGCTTACAGAGTATCAGGCTCTTTACAGACCAAAGAGTATTTATTTAGAATGTTGCTTTGATTGCTAAATACTATAATATGGTAAGAGCTTTTAAAGAGGCTGCTATGTAATAAAAGATAGTGGTTTCATCTTCACTACCTTTCTAACAGTTGGTCTGTTGATTATGCTATCATACAGTAGATATTTTTCATAGTGTTGAGGTAGAAATTTGTCTGTCCCATCATTACATCAGCAGAATAGTAATATTTAGAGAATTTCCCAGTTTTCTAAATAAGATTTAATTTAGGAATGTGTGGACACATAGTTGGATAATTAAGAAAGTGGTAAACATTTTTTTTTCATATGTATGCTAAAGGGCTCAGAGAGAGAGAGAGAGAGAGAGATGAATCATTTGGGAGGGACCTGTCTTGAGTCTAACCTACCAAATGCTAGTACTATGGGAGGGGGAAGCTCCAGTGCTGTGGTGTCTCTCTCTCTCTCTTCATGTAAATTATAAATATTTCTCTCTCTCTAGAGAGAGAGAGTGATCTGGGAGCTATAAAATCTTACATAGGTAAGGCCTAAGCAATACAAATAAATAAATAGATAGCTATATGTGCATAGATGTACAGGCAGATAAAGGTAAGAAAGAGAAGCATAAGATCACAGAATTTGGGGGGAAAAAAGTTCTAAAGTCATTTGTAACACAGCCCCTACGTTTGAATAGTAATTTCTGAAAATATAAGTTAATAGGAGTGTATATTAACACTATTCCCACCACCAAAAGTCTGTGTCCTATCCACCCCACCACCACCCCCCAGTGAAGATGAATGTCATATTCTGTGGGGAAGCAATTACAGAAGCCAGACCTTTCACCTTCTGCACCCCCATAATGACACTGGGTCCATGTTCCCAGAGAGTTAAAGAATAGGAAAACTATCAGGGGAGGGAATGGGAGTTCTAGTGGTGGGAATTGTGTGGAATTGTACCCCTCTTATCCTATGGTCTTGTCAATGTTTCAATTTTATAAATAAAAACTAAAAAAAAAAAGTTTATTTACAAAAACTCACTGCCCCCAGGTTCCACTGTTTTGCTATATCCTTTAAACTAGCAAGTGATATGTAGAGATTTCCATAGACTCCTTCAGTCAAGTAACATCAAGTAACTTATCCTGTGCTCAGCAGGAAACATTTTAATAATTTGAATTAGAATGTCCTCTTACAAAAGAACATTGCATATCAAGGGCTTTTGTTGTTCA
Organism: Erinaceus europaeus; assembly: GCF_950295315.1. Classification (NCBI taxonomy): domain Eukaryota; kingdom Metazoa; phylum Chordata; class Mammalia; order Eulipotyphla; family Erinaceidae; genus Erinaceus; species Erinaceus europaeus. Next base: position 73,686,852 of record NC_080175.1, read on the forward strand.
TTTGTTTTGATATACAAACTAATTTTTACACAACTGAGTTTGGCCTACTTTTTAGGTATGACAACAAATGGCCTTTGGAGATAAAAAATGGATTCCCACTTAAAATCACTCAACCACACACAAAACGTGTTGAAAGTAATCAGTACACTTACTCAGTCTAACCTTTTCTGGACCAATATGTTAAGCCTTTGAGCAAAATTTATTAGCATTTTAGAAGTACTAGAAGGGGAAAAAAAAAAAGAAAGTCTCACTGATTTCAGATTTGTACTAAATAGCAAATATGTTTTAGGAACTTGAAGTGATATTTTTCATATATATCTTCTTAACATGATAACGCTGAAGCGATGTTAACGTTTATATTTGACTAATGATAGTATCAAGTTACACAAAATTGGCTAATTGATCTACACACAATAATCTAAGAATAGAATCATATTTAAATTTAAATTACTTTATTTGTGATGTCTGTATACTTCCCCTTCTGTAGCTGTAGTCATTCCCTTAGTCTTTATTTAGAATGCACTAAGTGAGCAAAGGAGGGCAGAATGGTACCAAAATTGAGTCATATATATATATATGGAAGAACACAGACTTTTAAATTTTTAAGTGAAAAATGTTCCCGTTATTATTCGATTTCATTACATCACATTATATTTCCATTCCATTACAGTACATTTGTCATGTAAATTATAAATATTTTTCTTTCTTACAATTAAACAAATCAGTGGATCTGCCCATAATTATATTCAAGTAAGAGTTGAGCCATATTTAGTACTTTTTACTGAATGACATCATGTTAAAAAAAAAATCCAGCATTCATTCCATATGACTTCTGAAAGTACTATAGGCCTTTGTTGAAAATATAATTTTGCTTACCAAATATTAAATCAAGTTACACCATAGTTCCTTATCTTTTAATAGACCTATGACCCATTGACATGTAATATCATTATCTATATGCATATTTCCTCCTTTAAAGTCTAGATTGTTTTAGACAAGAGATTTGCCATAATGTTCACTTTTAACCATAAATACATTTCACTTTGTAATAAATTAAAATGGTAAGTGTATTAATAAATTATGATCTGCTGGTCATGATCAACTGCACAATGAAAAGGTTCTTTCATGAGTGTGTCTAACAACCATAAATCCAATCAGTTGAGTAACAAGTTCATTCCAGTGTCATTCTTTTCAGGTCAACATTTGTTTACTGACTAGAGACTATCTATATTTTATGTAATTATCTAAACTAAAATACATAATTTTTAAAGATACCTCTTATATAACAATGCTATAAAACATAAAAAACAGTATAGCTGGAGACATTAAGTAAAACAAACATTATATCTAACACTGTCATATACTGACATATATTATATGTGTTCATCACAATGTGTTATAATAATGTCCTTGTTTTTGTATTAGAGAATTAAAAGACAGTGAGAAAATGCAACAAATATAAATTTTCAAACTTTGCTACAGCAAAGTTTTTATAATGTTCTTTATCTATGTGTGTGTGTGTGTGTGTGTGTTTTAAATTCTTCTATTAAGCACATAACTTGTAATCAGCAAATAATAAAGCAACCACTTGTTGGAAAGTAAAAGGAATCTGATAAAAACATATTATTAAAGTAAATAAAAGCACTAGTTTCATATTTGCTTAGTGATTTTTTTATAGCTGAATCTCAGTTACTTAAAATCTTATTATGAATTCTCATTAAGAAGATTTTTATTTTAAAAGACTGTTGTCTTTTAAGAGTATCAACTGTCATAGATTTATTTTTATTAAAATAAGCTTCAACTTTGTCTTGAGAAATTAAGAGTATCCACTTTAATCTTGCAGATAGATCAAAGATTATAAAATTATTTTGGACTCAACTTTTCTTCAAGCTTTTAACATATGTTGGTGTTTCTCTATGTATAGTCTATTTATATGAGCTATATTTATTAAATTATCTCTACTCCAAAGTGAACTGTTGCTAAATATTTGATTATTCAATATCATTTTAAAATGACTATTTAAACCCATTTTATTCTAGAGAGAATATTTTATCTACATAATATAATTCAAAACCAGAGCAAATGGAAAAATTATCATATATTTTTCAATTTTTTAATTAAGCTCAGCATAGTTGGAGACACTTAAATCCCTCTATTTCTGCTATAGTCTACTGTGAGGGGTTTTAATGGAAGTACATAAAGACAGTCCAACTTCACAGAGATATTCTTCTGAAGTACAGAATGTTATTTTCATAAACTTATCAGGTAATTGCAAAATTATTTGATGCTACAAAAATAAAAAATTAATAATGTAATTATTAATACTCAAACCATAGTGATGACCTTTTCTTTTCCATGAATGTTAAAATCTACTGGCCTATTTTGCACCTTGAATGAATATTAGCCCTTTCATAACTTCTTGACATTACAGCTTGAACACAGGGAAATACCAGGTTCATAGGATTATGTAAATCCTCCAAATATTGGCATGCTTCTTTATACAATATCAAAAATTCACATTTTTTATTATCACTTGTAATCTCATGAAAGTCTTTTTAGCTGTAATAGTTTCATGGGTGTGTAAGGAGAGCAACTTCAGAAGACTAAGAAGGGTCACATGTGTAGTTTAAGCTTCTGTGGTGTCTGTACTGAAGTTTTTAATATTTTATCACTGAACCTGTGATTTTGAAGTACAATCCAGAGAGACATCTAGTAAAAGAGATTGATGCAATACATAGCATGCCTCAAATTGGGTTTCATTTTTCATAATACCCTGAGTCAAAGTTCTAGGAGACCCCCAACATATGGAAGTTCAATGAAATTCAAAGTATATTGCAAGGTGAGTTTGTTAGCAATATAATAAAGATTAAAGTTGAAATAAATGCCATTGAAAACAAGATACAGCTCATTAGATTAATGAAGCTAAAAATAGTTTCTTTGAGAGGATAAACAAAACTGACACACCCTTAGACATACACACACACACTAAAAAAAAAAAAAAAGGATTGTGTGGAGCTTTCTTATCCTATGGTTTTTCAGTGTTTCCTTTTTATAAATAAAAGTTAAAAAAAAAAAACATGTAGAAAGCCCTTGGAAGGTGTCTGGCAGATGATACAGGCCTAGTAGATGTAACTGTTATTAAAATTATTAATGTGATTGAAATCCAGGAATGATGCAGTGACTTCTAACTGACCATAGGAGGGAGCCCACCAACTCATTGCCCTGTCCATTCCAGTTTATCAGCCATTTTCATCTTTGCTATGTTTCATATTTTAATTAGCAGTTCTTAGATTACTGTTAAGAAGGAATACATTTTTCATGTGTTACTGAGCATTTATGTATATTTTGGTGCCTTTTCTGTTTATATTACTTGTTTATTTCTTAATTAGGATTTCTCCATGTTGTCTTGAAGGAATTTTTACATAATAAGGGTATTCCATATGTAGTGAAAAAATCATTAATTTAGGTAATGTTTATAGGAATGTATACATGATTTTATGACTTAGTTTCACATAGTTTTCAAATGTATGTTAGCATACCATGTCCAATACCAAAGGACTGATATCTCTCTATGTGGTGAATTATTTTTTATTTGTTGTACTATTTGCTTTCTAAATTATGTTTCTTGATAGGAAAATTTTAAAGTATTGGGTTGTCAGAAAAGTCATGACTTCTGCATAGAAAAACAAACAAAAAATCACAGCATGTCTTTTCTGATAGACAGAGAACCACAGCATTACTCTGGCTGAAGATAGAGCCTGGGACCTTATGTTTCCAGGTTCAGCACCTTACTTGCTGTGCCACCTCCCAGGCCCCATTTCTTCGTTTGTTTGCTTTATAATATCATAAACAAAACACCTGTGAAAACCGCCACCCAGTGAATTAACTGGGATTTTTACATAGCTCATACCTAATATCTCTGTGACCTTCCCTGATCCTCTGTCAACTTGAGAAAACCATTCAGAAGTTTATGTATATTTGTCTTTTATATAATTGTATGTTATATTTATGCTTCCTGAAGATGTATAGATTGTATTTAGGTTCTTTTTATTCTTATGAGTTTTATGGCTGCCTGTTGTTGTGGTCCGGTTTCGGGCTGCACCGCGGAGAAGAGAGAGGAAGTCCAGAGCAAGGGGGTACACAAATCTTTATTATAGGATGGGGGGTTGCCAGGAGCCATTTCTCTGCTTGATAGACGATAAGCTTTGAAACAATGGAAGCCCTTGAGACAAGTTTTATTTCCCCCCTGGGCAGGCCATTTCCCCTCAGGTAAACCATTTATCAGTAATCAAGTGAGTCAACACACAGTTGTGGTAATAAACATGGTTTCGGCCATTGTTTGTTGCAAGGAACATTCCGCTTTGAAGTTTGCTCCCCCTCCTCCCCCTCCAGCATTCCCTCTCCTTCCCCAAAGCCTTATAATGCCTGTGAACACAATAAAATTTTGCAGCTTGATCAGAAACTTGTCTTGCTGTCGTTCTTTCGTGTCTCTTGTCCCTGTCATTCCATGTCTTTTAGGTTCCTAGCACCTGTTCACCGCCCTGTTGGTCGGGGCAGGGGGGAGTGGCTCAGGCCACATGGAGTCAGCCAACAGTGGCTGTCCCCACTACCTGACCACAGGGTGAGAGAAGGGGCAGAGATGAGAGCCCAGAGAGAGAGCGAAGGGGGGGTTAGGAGGCTTTTTATTGGGCATGGTTGAAGGGGGCACTGCTAGGATTTTGTGGGGCGTGGTAAAACCTGGGGGCAGAGACTGCATCAGAATAATTCCTCAGCAACAGCTGCCTGTAATATGTTAGTACTACTTTCTCTCTATTTAATAAAGCCTTGCTTGGATTAAAAAAAAAAAAAGGATTGTAAATGACAGAGGAGAAATCACAACAGATACTGTAGATACCCAAAATATCATGCCAGGGTTTTATGAATTATATGCCACCAAGTTCAAGAATCTAGCAGAGACATAAGTTCTTAGAAACATACAACCAGGGGTCAGGAGGTAGCACAGCAGGTTAAGCACACGTGGCACAAAGCACAAGGATGGTAAGGAACCTGGTTCAAGCCCCCGGCTCCCCACCTACAGGGAAGTCGCTTCATAGGCAGTGAAGCAGGTTTACATGTGTCTGTCTTTCTCTCTCCCTGTCTTCCCCTCCTCTCTGCATTTCTCTCTGTCCTATCTAACAATGATGACATCATCAACAACAATAGTAATAATAATGAAAAACAACAAGGTCAACAAATATAAAAAAAATTAAAGAAAAAGAAACATACAACCTCCCTGGAGTAAACTAGGAGGAACAAGAAAATATGAATAGATCAGTCACAGTGAAAGGAATTGAAGAGGAGTCAGCAGTAGGGCAGCTGGTTAAGCACACGTGGCTCAAATCTCAAGAACCAGCTCAAGCACCAGTTCCCTGTTCCAGCCCCTGCCTTCCCACCTGGAGGGGAGTCACTTCACAGGCAATGAAGCAGGTCTGCAGGCGTCTATCTTTTTCATCTCTTCTCTCCATTTCTCTCTGTCCTATCTAACAATGACATCAGTAACAACAACAATAATCACACTAACCACAACAATAAAAAAGGGCAACAAAAGGGAATAAATATTGAAAAAAAAAGAAGGTAATAATAATCAAAAGTGAAATAATAATCAAAAATCTCCCAAAGGACAAAAGTCTAACACCAATGAATTTTATAAAAAAAAAAAGAAAGAAAGAAAGAAAGAAAGAAAGAAAGAAAGAAAGAAAAACTCCACAGAGGAACTACTATCTATACTTTTTAAGCTCTTCCAAATAATTGAGAATCCAGGAATAACCTCTAACAATTTCTATGAGTTTGTTACACTCGTGAATAATAAAGTAAGAATGCTAACCATCTTGAGAAATCCACTTTTCAATCAAATCAGAGTTTGCTTCTAATATATAATAGAAAAACAAATCACCTAGGAATTCTAGCATATTCTTTCTCTGTGGTATTTTTTTCTTATGATGATGACAGTGAGAGAAAGAAAGATAAGGGAACCATCATAGTTTCTTTACTTATCAGTCCTTCTTTTGTCATAGATAAGCTGAAGATCACATTGACAGAAAAGGAAAATGCCAAGAAGTGAAATAAAACAGTTTCATAGGAGCTAGGCTCTAAATTCCTTTGCTGGAAGACATCAGTGTCTCAATGTCTTTCTCTCTCTTACTATCTCTATCTGAAAGAGTAGACAAGAGCAGTGAAACTCTGGCATCATAGACAGTCTTATAGGTTGTGCACCGTTTCTGCTCTTCTGGTAATAACAACAACAAAGATAATATTCATGGAAAGTGCTCAGCTAGTAAGAGTGATAGGACTTTATGCCTGAAGCTACCAATTCATTCCCCAGTGTCAAATCTAACAGAAATATGCTCTAGCTTCACTCTCTCTCATGAAACTCTCTTTCTATGGAATAAATAAAATAATTCTTTTTTTTATTTTATTTTCCCTTTTTGTTGCCCTTGTTGTTTTTCATTGTTGTTGTTGTTGTTGATGTCGTCGTTGTTGGATAGGACAGAGAAATGGAGAGAGGAGGGGAAGACAGAGAGGTGGAGAAAAAGACAGACACCTGCAGACCTGCTTCACTGCTTGTGAAGTGACTCCCCTGCAAGTGGGGAGCCAGGGGCTCGAACCAGGATCCTTCCTCTGGTCCTTGCGCTTTGCGCCACATGTGCTTAACCCACTGCTCTACCACCTGACTCCCAAAATAATTATTGAAAAGAGTCAATGTATGAGTTATGAAATAAAAATTGTAACAGTTTTATAATTGTGTATATGAATTGATTGTTCTTATAAAACTGAGTTGCACAACACAAGCAGTAAAATTCATGCTAACAATATGACCTTTAATTTTCTTGTCTTAGACTGCTGTTAGGTAGCTAATTAAAAACACCAGCATAAGTCAAATGAGGTCTATGGAGGAAAGAAAAATAGTTTCCATTTAGTAGCTCTAGTGACACTTATTTCCTTGCTGTTTGAACAAGGAGCCCACATTTTTGTTTTATACTGAGACCTGCAGTACAAATTATACAGCTAACTCTGTTTTAACATACTGAGAAGCTGTTGAGATTGTGGAGGCAGACACCTCTCTTCAAAATTCTGATTTTAATGTAAAATTTCAATTTTTGTTTTCAACCACAAATACTGTCAATGACTTTCCTTAATGTAACACTTAACTCCATTCTTTTTTTTTTTTTTAATAAAATGTCAAATAACCACTTTTCTTTCAGGCAAAAGTAGTCTTCCATTTTGAAAAATGGTACAACTCTCAGTAATTATCTGAAGCAACAGTCATAGCCCTTCTATATGTAGCAGAAATATTTTATACATAATTTCCCATACACAGAAAATAAAAAGTATATTCAAAGATTTAGAGTGAAATAAATTAGTACCTTTATTCCTCCACTCAAGGCACAACAACTGACTTTTCCCTTTCTCACACATGCATGACTATAAAGAGTACCAAAAACACCAGTACAATTTATTGCCATTACTTTGATTCTTACTAAGCATCCAGCAATTTAATTTATCTGTCTTGCATTTGCATCATCTGTCAACATACAAAATAAGAAAGTGAGTATTTTTCTGTATTACTCTGTTTACTGACTTGTTTTGACTAGAGTTCTGTTGGGATATTGTACAGATATGGTTGACTTAGGCAGGACCCACAAACCACCATATTTCCATGCAAGTATTATTGTTTACATATCAATCTTGTGCCTTGTTTTAAAAATGACTCCTCCACCACCACATTACCCCCTAAGGGTATTGCCCATTCCTGTGAGCTAAAAAACTATAGCAACCATTGTTACAGAAGCTTTCTACCTTCCCAGAGTGCCTTGTTTTATCCACCCCCTCCTAGCTAGTTCCTTCCTGACTTGCCACTTCCGGAATTCTCCTATAAAAGTCACTACTGTTTCTGCTTTCTCTCTCTCTTCCATGTCCCGACCTGGAGAAGACCTGGAGTAGGGCTGGCATGCATAGTGGGAGGCGGCCATTTTGCTAGCTCCACATGGCCTAAACCCACTGTGCTCACACCAGGTTCTGGGCCTCCTGCCTGAATAAAGATTTGCGTTCCCCCTCCACCACGAGTTCCTGGTCTCTTTTCTCTCCCACGACACAACCTGACAGAGTTCCAATCAGCATTAACAAGTGGTGGTACCAGGGACAGGGCCTGGTGCCTCTCAAGTGCAATCTAAAAGAATTGGCCTGGACTAGCAAATGCCTAGTGGCAACAAAAACAATAATAAAGAAAACTGAGCTAACCAAACTTAAATGGCAGAGTTTTCATTTCTACTCCTGCAGTGAGTTATTTTTCAATCATGCTATTAGATTATAATTTCTGATAGACTGATCTGACAGGAAGTCCAGTCAAAAATATTTCAAAACATTCAAGAGTGACAAAAAGATTATTGGATTATGTATATTCTGCACTTCACACATTCAAAACATAAACACCTGCATTTTCAGACCTCAGAGACTGTTCTGAGTGGTGGAACATTGAGACAAGTGTCTTTCTTTCTTTTTCTCTCTCCTGTCTTCTCTATTTATATCTCTATTTGACAAAAGAAATTTAAAAAATGGCTGCCGGAAACAACAGAGTTGTTCCAATTCCCAGAGTTTCATTTTGAAAAGGGGCACAAGTCCAAATCACAGCAATATGAAAAAACCCTGGTGGCAAAAATATAATAATTAAATTAGTATTACCTATTTAAAATTTACATAAATTATGTCATGTAAATGATAATAAAATTATTAATGAAGATAGTGCATTAGGAATTATGATTTATTAGTAATCCAAATCTAGATACATGAGGTTCATAAAGAATAAGGTTACCAAGAAGCTAGGTGGTAGCATAACTGGTAGAATACACACATTACAGTGTGCAAGAACCTGGTTCAAGCCCCTGCATTCCATCTGCAGCAAAAAGTGTCATGAGTGCAGCTGTCACTATTTCTCTCTCCCTCTATATCAGCCCCTTCCCTCTCAACTTCTTTTTGCTTCTACCCCAGAATAAATAAAATCAAATAAAAAATATAAAAATAAAAATTCACATTCCCACCAGCAGTGCAGGAGGGTTCCTTTGTCCCCACAAGTCTCCAGCATTTGTTGCTGCTATTTTTTCTGATGTATGACATTCTTACAGGAGTGAAGTGGTATCTCATTGTTGTCTTTATTTGCATGTCCCTGACAATCAATGGCTTGTAGCATTTTTTCATGTTTGTCAGCTTTCCGGATCTCTTCTATGGTGAATATTCTGTTCATGTCCTCTCCCAATTTTTGAATGGGGTTAATTGTTTTCTTGTTGTTGAGTTCGGTATATTTTGTATATTTTGGTTATAAGCCTCTCTGGAGAACTATCAGAAGGCTAGAATTGGGCTTACCTTATGACCCTTCAGTTACTTTCCTGGGGATATATTCTAAGGAACCAAACATACCCATCCAAAAAAAAATTGTGTATACCTATGTTCATAGCAGCACAATTTGTAATAGCCAAAGCCTGGAAACAACCCAGGTGTCCAACAATAGATGACTGGCTGAGCAAATTGTGGTCTATAAACACAATAGGATACCACTCAGCTATTAAAAATGGTGACTTTACCATTTTCAGTCCATCTTGGATGGAGCTCGAAGAAATCATGTTAAATGACATAAATCAGAAACAGAAGGATGAATATGGGATGATCTCACTCATGGGCAGAAATTGAAAAAACAAGATCAGAAGAGAAAAGAATAAGCAGAAGTTGGACTGGAGCTGGTGTACTGCACCAAAGTAAAAGACTGAGGTGGGAGATGGAGGGGTTCAGGTCCTGGAATCTGATGGCAGAGGAGGACCTAGTGGGGGTTCTATTGTTATGTGAAAAACTGGGAAAAATTATGCATGTACAAACAATTGTATTTTACTGTCCACTGTAAACCATTAATCTTCCAATTAAGAAATTTAAATAAGAAAAAAAGAAAAAGAAAAAAGTGTCCCATGCAATTGGCAAACAAAATAAAATCAATTGATAAAACAATACTGACACTAGACAAAATGAAATCTAAGGATATAGTCCTCACAATAATGTGTCAATGAAGATAGAATCTTGAAAGAGTACAGACATTGGCACAGTGATTGACAGGTTCAAGCCCATGGTCCCCACCTGTAGGGGGAAAGCTTTGTGAGTGGTGAAACAGGACTGCAAGTGTCTCACTGTCTCTTCCTCTCTATTTGCCACTTCCCTCTTGATTTCTGACTGTCTTTACCAATAAATAAAGACAATCAAAAAATAGAATCTTGAAGTAAATAAAGCAGAATTAACACCATGACAAATTCACAAAGAAAAATTTTACAGACCTTTTTCTGAAATTGATAAACTGATCAAAGAAAATGCATTGATAAGTGACCAATATCTAAGACATATTTCATTTATTATGTAGTAGAGATAGAGTTTAACATGAGATAGAGATAGAGAGAGAGAGAGAGAGAGGGAAGGAGGGAGAGAGAGAGAGAGAGAGAAACCAGAGTATCACTCTGTATATGTCTGAGGCTCCAATTCAATCCCCGCACCACCATAAGCCAGAGCTGAGCAGTGCTGTGGTTAAAAAAAAAAAAAAAAGAATGAAAAGAAAAAGAAATTCACAGAAGTCTGGCGGTAGTGCAGCGGGTTAAGCACACATAGCACATAGTGTTAATGGGCCCACATAAGGATCCCAGTTCAAGCCCCCAGCTTCCTACCTGCAGGGGAGTTGCTTCACAAGTGGCGAAGCAGGTCAGCAGGTGTCTGTATTTCTCTCCTCCTCTCTGTCTTCCCCTCCTTTCTCCATTTATCTCTGTTCTATCCAACAACACAACAACAACATTAAGAACAACAACAATAATAACTACAACAATAAAACAAGGGCAACAAAAGGGAATAAATAAATAAAATAAATATTTTTAAAAACTTTAAGAAAAAGAAATTCAGGCATGCAAGTCTGATACTCCACTGACTGAGATATTTCCTCACCTGTGACCAACACTTCCAATAAGTATTAATAAATTTAATACAATTAAATAAATTCTTATTTTTTATTCATCATTACCATTATGAAAATTTATTTATAATGGTATAGTAAGGCAAAATATAAATAACCAAAAAAAAAAAACCTAAACTAGAAAATGATGGAATAGGATCTGCTCAACTATTAAATGGAATTATATTGTTGTAGCATTCTAAACAAAGAAAAACATGATCTGGAAGGTGGTACAGTAGATAAAGCATTAAACTCTCAAACATAAAGTTCTGCGTTTGATCCCTGGCAGTACATGTACCAGAGTGATATCTGATTCTTTCTCTCTCCTCCTATCTTTCTCATTAATAAATAAATAAAATCTAAGTAAAAAAAAAACTAAGTAGAGCAATGCATGTATATTAATATATGAGTAAATAGAATCACATACACATACTAGTGAAATATGATTGAATATAGATTTACAGATCCTGTGCTAAATTATTGTGAATAATTAACTTCGAGTAAAGACAAGGAACAAGCTTTCCAGTTCATAGGGACATCTGTGTATTGTTTTGGAATTGCTACGACAAAACGACATTTAACTATCATTTGCATAGTACACAGAGAAAGAGGAGGGAAGATATTTTTTTAAATATTTAATAGCAGGCTGCTACAACAAAAGAAGATAGAAAGTCCTGTCCTTTCCAGAATTTGGGGAAAGAGGTATTTTCATAAATTTTGAAAGTACAAATTTAAGAAAAACTGTTAGCATAGATGATTCCTACATAGAATCTCAGTATTTTCTGCTCAATGACGCTACTTTAATCTATGTTAATATCACTTTCTATAGATATAGAAATAAAATTAATTCATAAGATATCAAAAATTATATTAGTAAAGCAATGAGTCTCTACTCTTAAGTACACATAAGTTATTTATGTATACTAGAAAGTGCTCTCCAGAAGAATAGAATGTTTCATACCCTACAATATGTAGCAATGAAATTTAGACTGATTCTACTTTATTTTCCTAATAAATCTATATTTTGTAGGAATTAGTTATTACTTTAAAAGTGTTCTGCTAAGTTCTAAAAAAAATAATAAAGTTTTATTCTCTACTGATTAAAGGTATATGAATAACTTGGCAAGAGTTTCAGTGATTAATATAGAAGATATAATTATTGATTGTAACCTATTTAACAAGTCTACTAGGCAAAGGCGAAATTGTTACTAACTTCGAAATATTCTCGTGAAAAAAAAAAAAAGAATAGAAGGAAATAAACATTGTCTTATCAAACACAACTATCCTCTGGAGAACTACCACAAGCAGTGACCCAGAGAATATAGAATTATGTCATTAACAGCATTGACTTGGCTACAATCCAGAATTGTCTAATTTAAAAAACAATAAACTGGCAGCAAATAACTATATAATCAATCAGTTATTATTGCATCAAATTAACTATTTGCAATTGCTGGAAGCAATATTTAAGGAACATCTAGAAAATAATTTCAAAGAATGTAAATATCAGGTATTTTGCAGAAAGGATTGAAAAGTATGAGAAAATGAAACAATTGCCTCTATATGCTGAATGAAAAAATTAATGAACACAAGTCTAAAAGATAGGAAATACTAAGAAAATGAGTTTAAATGCACCAGCATCAGCAAAAACCGTTCTAATAAGTCAAATTTAAACTGTACTTTTACTATATGTGCTTAACCCAGTACAGCATCACCTGGGCCCTTTAAACTGTACATTTAGAGACCAATTCATCTGCATTATTAAAGACAATATATAAAAAAGAAGTACCTAATTTTCTAAATAGAAACATTGTAACTTAGTCCAGATATTTATTTACAAAGCAACATTACGGGATTTTGAAATAAAGCTATAGAAAAGAAAATATTAAAGTTGCAAAAAATGTGTTTTATATTAGCAGCAGGAGATACTATAATGCAGTCTCCATTTCAAGGAAATAAACAGATCCCAATTATATGCACAGATGCTGTAAAAAAAAAAAATCAATAGCTCACAAACTGCTGTTTGACTAAATTGAAAGTTTTTTTTTAATTCAACTAAGTGAATCAACTCACTGAGAGCAGTCCCAATTGTTTTGCCTCCCACAAAAAAAGACTTTCAGTAAATGAATGAATAAGCAGAATAATAGATGAATGAATCAATGAATAGATGACTGAATGGATGGACAAGGGTGATACTTCTTTTGCTTAAACTAGATATCAAATATTGAACTAGCCATTAAAAATAAAATTTAAAGACAAGAGAAAAAACAATATGAACAATAATAGAAACAAATTTTCTCTGAAAACAACCCCCAATAAAAACCAAGACATAATTTTAAATGTACAGATAGTGCAGAGCATTGGGGGAAAAAGGCAAATGAAAACAGTAAAGAAAAAGGATGATTTAAATATAGGGCATGCACAATTAAATAAAAGAAACTAGTAATTAGATTTTGTTCAAGTTTGCAAACTACCCTCTGCCCTAATCCAGATTTCAAGTTCTATTTTCAACTCTGACACTACCATCCCAGACATTATTTCTAGTTCATCTTCATGTTAGCTTTCAGGCTCAAGCAAAGATTACTAAAGTCATGGACCTTAAGATATACCTAAAATAAACATCCTACCTTCTTTAAGTCCTAAAGTCCCTAATCTCATTTGCTCTATTCCTACTCTTTGTTTTCTGTTTATTAAAAATTGTGTTTATTAAAAATTATATTGCCCCGGCTTGCGGGGTTATCGACGGAAACCTAGGGTAGGGGGCGAGAGAATGGAGGGGACAAGAGACACGAAGAACGAGAGCAAGTCATGAGATCTGATCAAGGTCTGAAAATTTTATTTTTCAACCGCCATATGTGCACAAACAAGGAGGAAGTTCTGCTAAGGTAGTGGGGGAGGGAGGTGGGTGAGCAACTTTCCAAACAGCTAGATGGTAATCTCAGTTCCAATGATCCAAATGTCCTCTCACCAGCTATATGAGAGTCTTAGCTAAGGCCTTGGCTCCCGGCATTATATCTTACTGCCTTTCAGTCGCCAAGTTACAGAAGCAACTATGATTTCATCCTGAACTGCCTAACCAGATGACCTCACCAAAATGTTTGGAACTTCACTTCTCCAGAGCCCTATCCCAATAGAGTAAGATAGAAACAGGTTGAGGGTATAAGTCAACCTGACAATGTCCAGGTCCAGTGGAGAAGCAATCATAGAAATCAGAACTACTTACTTCTGCAACCCCCACCAAAATTATTGTACATACCCCAGAGGGGGTAAAAGATAGGAGAAGATGACCAGGGGGCTCGGGACCCCAATTCCACTAGGACCTGAGAAATATGTCACCAGGGATCTTTGTTTTTATACCATCAATGAAAAGGAGGTAAACCTGGAAAACACCAGAGGAAGTCAGACACTGTTTCTCTTATCTAAGAAAGAGGAGGAAAAGCAATTGACAGTCAGAAGTAGTCATAGGGGAAGTCAGGCAGTAGTGCAGCGAGTTACATAGTGCAAAGACCAGCAAAGATCCGGGTTCAAGCCCCCCACTCCCCACCTGCAGGGGCGTCGCTTCACAGGTGGTGAAGCAAGTCTGCAGGTGTCTTTCTCTCCCCCTCTCTGTCTTCCCTTCCTCTCTCCATTTCTCTCTGTCCTATCTAACTAAGACGACATCAATAACAACATAACTAAAACAACAATGAAAAACAACAAGGGCAACAAAAGGAAAATAAATAAATAAAAAGAGAAGTAGTAATAGATATACATATGACTCAGAAAGGAAATGAAGGCAGGATGAAGAAAAAATATATTGAGATAGAGACAGATAGACAGAGATATGCAGTTTCTGCTGGAGAGAGATGGGGACACAGAACTGATAGTGGGGACAGTGTGAATTTGTATCCCTATTATCTTATATTTTTAAATAAAGTCTTTTTAAAAGTTTTTTATCTTTATTTACTTATTACATAGAGAACAAAGAGAAACTGAGAGGGGAGAGGGAAATAAATAAATAAATAATAAAGTCTTTAAAATAGTAATAATGGTAGCAGTAGTAATAATTTTAAAAAATAAAGGGAACCCAATTTGCAGTTAACTCAGATGTATTTTTTAAATAATAAAAATTAAAAGTTATGGTAATATGCTGAGCAAAATGATGTCAGGAATTCAGGGGAAAACCCATTTCTAATTTATGGTGCCTGGTGCAGGGGATTGAGTGAACCTGAGACTTCAGAGCCTGAGGCATGAGAATCTTTTGCAGAACCATTATGCTATACCCCCTCTCTCTGGACTGAGGGCTTTCAAAGCAGATTTAGAGACTCACATAGGGGCAGGGGAGTTAAAGGAGTTTGGGAATTCAGGATCCTATGGTGGAGGAGGAGGACAACAAAAGAGAATAAACAAATATTTTAAAAAAGAAAGCTAGATTGTTGTAAATTAACTTAAGAAGAGGAGGACTGTTGGGTGGCTGTGAGGTAGGCATGGTGACAGCCTTCTAGAGGAAATGTGACACTGTATCTCTGTGACAAAGATCATGTAAATCAATGCTTCTTCAATGAGTTTCTGTTGTTGTTCTGGTTTTAAGTCTAGGAAGAGTAAGGACCTTTGTTACATTTGCAATTGTATTCCCAAAATTTAGTACCTGCCAAACATACAGTTGATGTCAAATACTTTCTTGTTGTGCTAGTAGATTACTAACATAACTAGGTAATAAGTACTTGAGCTTCCCTCTTATTTTCCCTCTTGTCCTTAGTTGAAACAAGATCTGAATTTGATCTCTGAAGCCTCGGTATAGACACATTTCATTAGTTATTTGACAGATATTTTTGCATGTCTTTTTTGAAAGGCATTCTATTTTGTACATCATGACTCACATTGTGTAACTGTTGCTGACTCTTTAAAGCAGAGCTTGTTTCCAATTCCTCTTTTGGGCCCTCATCTTTTTGTCCTTTGTATCTTCTCCCTCCCTTCCCCCCAGCCATTTTATTCATACATTGGCACCAGACTGCCTTTGCTGTTTCCTGTGATTACAGATTAAAAAAAAAAAAATCTATTTGAATAAGAGTAAACAAACATTCTTACGAACTCTGTTGGTACTTCCTAGCCATTGACTTACCTTAAGATCCTTTGGAAGTAAAAATCTAGGTCTTTTTTTTTCTTTAACAGAGTGATATAATTTTTAGTTTGATTAGTCTTCAATATATTTTAAAATCTTAATGCATTTTAAAATAGTCATATAACTAGGTTATATTGATAATGGTGCAGTATGTGTCTGTATTTGTATTTATTCTGGCAAACCAAACCAAGTTACAAAGACAAATATTAGTCAAGGAATGATAAAGTGTGAGGGAGTGTTAGAATATTTAGTTGGGTTTTTTTTCCCTCAAATTAGGTGGCCAACCTAGTTATTTTCAGCAGATTAGTTGAGGAAACTCAAGTATTTACTAACTAGCTATGTTAGTAATCTACTAGCACAACAAATAAGTATTTGGCATCAACTGTATGTTTGGCAGGTACTAATAAATTTTGGGAATACAATTGCAAATGTGAAAAACGTCCTTACCCTCCCTAGACTTAAAAACAAAACAAAACAAAACAAAACAAAATAAAACTGAATTGAGGAAGCACTGATTTACATGATCTCTGTCACAGGGATACTGTTTCACATTTCCTCTAGAAGGTTGTTACCAAGCCTGCCTCACCCCCACCCAACAGTCTTCCTCCTTCACCATAGGATCCTGAATTCCTAAACTCCTATAGCCCCCCACCCCCATCCCACCCCTGAGTCTTTAAATCTGCTTTGAAAGACCACAGTCCAGAAACAGGAGGTATGGGGGTGGGGGGTGGTAGCATAATGGTTTTGCAAGACTCTCATGCCTCAGGCTCTGAAGTCTCAAGGTAAATGCACAGGTTGAATAGCTTGTTAAGCATTTAAATATGTGGCCTGGCAGTTAGCATAGTGGTTATGCAGAAAGACTTTCATGCCAGAGGCTCCCAGGTCTCAGGCTCAGTACTTACCTTGCTCTTCTCTCTGTTTATATCTTTCGCTGTGTGTCCCTCCCTCTTAGTGAAATAAAATAAATAAAGCATTAAAAAATAAAAATAAAGTTCAGGTTGTGACAAGGTAAGGTAGGAATTGGGGTAAAGTAAGAAATTCAGTGTAACTGGAGTATAAGCTATATCTTTCATGGAAGTGACAAAAATGACTTTTTAAGAAATATTATGGGATTTGTCATCCACAAATGACATAGTGGGGTTGTACTGTTAAATGGGAAACTGGGGAATGTTATGCATGTATAAACTATTGTATTTACTGTTGAATGTAAAACATTAATCCCCCAATAAAGAAATAAATTTAAAAATTTCTCTCCTCTCCCTGTGTTACAAACTCCTTGAGAGGCTGCTTCTGTCATGTATTTCTCCTCTTACAGAGAAATTCCTATCACCCGCCCAAGCTGGTTTCCGCCCAGGAAGATCTACCTGCAAACAAGGCCTGGCCCTCTCAACTTACATTGAAAATGGATTCCAGAAGAATTTAAAGACAGGTGCTGTCTTTGTTGATCTCACAGCAACCTATGACACGGTCTGGCACAGTGGTCTCCTGGTCAAGATCTCAAGATGCCTGCCTCCATGGGTGGCCAACACTATATCGTTTCTTCTCCAAAACAGAAGATTCCGGGTGCATCTGGGTGACAAGTCTAGCAGATGGAGACTTGTCTCAAGTGGCCTCCCCCAGGGCTCTGTTCTGGCTCCTACGCTGTTTAATATTTACATCAATGACCTCCCAGAAACTTCTTCAAGGAAGTTCATCTACGCCGATGACATCTGCTGTGCAACTCAGGCATCCAAGTTCGACATCCTCGAGGAAACACTCATGAAAGACATGTCTCTGATATCTGATTACTGTAAAAAATGGCGACTAATCCCTAGCACTGCAAAAACGGTATCATCTGTTTTCCATCTACACCATGCCTCAGCCTCGCAGGAGCTTAATGTGCAGCTTGGCGATACGAGAATCCAGCATGAAGCCCAGTCAGTCTATCTTGGCATTACTCTCGATCGCACTCTGTCATTTCACAAACATCTCATAAAAACTGCAGCAAAGGTGGGCGCGAGGAATAACATCATTGCAAGACTGGCCAGCTCCTCATGGGGTGGGAGCGCTTCCACACTACGATCATCATCCCTGACATTATGCTATTCCACTGCAGAATACTGTGCCCCAGTATGGTTCCATAGCCCCCATGTCCACTTGGTCGATTCCAAATTATATTTCTCCATGAGGATAATTTCTGGAACCATCCGTTCCACCCCAGTTCCATGGCTGCCAGTTCTTAGCAACATCGCCCCGCCAGATATTCGTCTGGATGCAGCATCATCTAAGTTCATTTCCCACGTCTACGCTCGACCGGACCTGCCAATATAAGCGGATATCTTCGCCCACCCTGTCCAACGCTTGACGTCTCGTCACCCAATCTGGTCCCCTATGCCTACACTGAACTTCTCTGTTCCAGTCTCTTGGAAACAGAGTTGGCAGTCAGCTGAGGTAAAGAACAAACACCTCATCCCAGACCCCTGCGAGCGTCAACCCGGCTTTGACCTAGCACGTTATGATTGGGCCCTCCTCAATCGCTATCGAACAGGCCATGGCCAGTGTGCCACTATGTTCCATCGCTGGGGAGCCAGAGACGACCCGAACTGCCCCTGCGGCTACAGACAGACTATGACCCACATAGTCAATGACTGCCACCTCTCCAGATTCAAAAGAGGTCTCGAAACTTTACATCAGGCTCAACCTGACGCTGTTGACTGGCTACAGAAGAAGGGCAAACGCTAGAAGAAGAAGAAAAAGAAGAAGAAGAAGAAGAAGAAGAAGAAGAAGAAGAAGAAGAAGAAGAAGAAGAAGAAGAAGAAGAAGAAGAAGAAGAAGAAGAAGTGAAATAAAATAAATAAAGCATTAAAAAATAAATATAAAGTTAAGGTTGTGACAAGGTAAGGTAGGAATTGGGGTAAAGTAAGAAATTCAGTGTAACTGGAGTATAAGCTATTTATCTTTCATGGAAGTGATAAAAATGACTTTTTAAGAAATATTATGGGATTTGTCATCCACAAATGACATAGTGGGGTTGTATTGTTAAATGGGAAACTGGGGAATGTTATGCATGTACAAACTATTGTATTTACTGTTGAATGTAAAACATTAATTCCCCAATAAAGAAATAAATTTTTAAAAAAAGAAATATTATGGGGAGGGGAGTAGATAGCATAATAGTTATGCAAATAGACACTCATGCCTGAGGCTCCAAAGTCCCAGATTCAATCCCTTTGCACTACCATAAACCATAGCTGAGCAGTGCTCTGGGGGGAAAAAAGATTATAGATTAATGGCAGGAATCATCATGATTTTGCATCTAGAGGTGAGTTTGGGTGATGGCTCACCCTGTAAACAAATGTGGTTTAAGTCCCTAGTCCTACCCTGAAGCAGGGGGACTTCACAAGTAGGGGAGCAGTGTTACAGGTGTCCCTCTGTCCATCCTTATGTGATACTTTCCTCCCTCTCTCCTTTTCTATCTCTTTCCCTCCCTCCTTTTTTATTTATTTTATTTTATTTTATTTTATTTAGAAAAAAAGAAATAGCTGCAAGAATAGTGGAGTTATGCAGAAATCAAGTCGCAATAATATCCCTAGTAGGAAAAAAAAAATGAGCTAACATTAGTTTGTGGGACCAGGTTATTGTGCATCATGGTGAGTGCACAGTTTAAAATGCACAAGGACCTGGGTTCAAGCCACTAATCCCCACCTGTACTAGAGAAGTTTCACAAGTAGTGAAACAATGCTGCAGACATCTCTTCTCTCTCTCTCTCTCCCTCTCCCTCTCCCTCTCTCTCTCTCCTTCCCTTTTTCCCTCTTTCCTTCTCAATCTCCCTTTCCTTTTTAATTGCTCTCTGTCTCTATGCAAAAAAAAAAAAAAAAAGAAATAACATTTGTTTGTAATTTATATCGGTTTCAGATATTCTGATTTGACATCATAATACATTATGACCACCACAAAAAGCCTAGCTTCTCTTCACAACCACACAATCAGTCCCTTCCTGTTACTCATGATAACACTCTTCTTAGAAAGTCAAATCAGCTTATATATACCCAAGACATAGTCTGAAATCCCTCTCCAGGCAAGCCTTCTCCCTCCACTGCATTTTCTTGTATGTGTTGACAATAAAGTAAAATTGAATCTTGGAACAGCTTGTTGAGTGTCAGAGCACTTTCCATTATGCAAACAGGGAGCTGCCACTCCTTACTTATGCAGTATAAGTTGAGTGGCTGTTTAAGCATTTCCATAGTGATTAGCAAGAGCCAGCTAATGTGATTCTGAGTTTTTTTTAAAAAATATTTTTAAATAAATTAAAAGATGGCCTTATAGAATTGATTGGAGGGTTGTTCTCATTTATGCTTTCCTTATAGCATATGATAAAACCTCCAGAATGTCTTCTGTATGGGAGGGAGGGGAAACAAACTATGTTTCTAGTTATAAGAGTGAAAAAAAAATAATTTTGCTTTCTGTCAATACATTTGCTATTACTATTGCTGAGAATTAATTTTTACCAAATATTTTGGTATATATATATATGTGTGTGTGTGTGTGTGTGTGTGTGTGTGTGTGTGTAGAGAGAGAGAGAGAGAGTGAGAGAGAGAAAGTGCAGAGAAAAATTATGGTACATGCAGCACCAGGGATAAAACAGGGAGCTTCAGGCATGTAATCCTGTGTTCTATTGTTGGAGCTATTTCCCCAATCACCATGAATTCAATACCTTCTTAGAGTAAATCAAAAAGATGAAAGATGGACCAGGTGATGGTACACCTAGTAAGTACACTTATTATATCCTCAAGGTCCTATATTCAAAGCTCAGTTCCCCACCTGAAGGGGGGAAATTCAAGAGAAGTGAAATAGGTCTGCAGGTGTCTCACTTTCTCTCTCCCTCTCTACCTCCCCCTCTCTTTTAAATTTCTCTCTGTTCTATTGAGTAAAATAAATAAAACCTGAAAAAAAAAAAGTTGGTTAAAAAAACAGAATTTCTTGCTTCACTTAGTGTAGAGTTAAATAAATAAATAGCACAGGTAATCACACAGGTAAAAACTAAAGCATGTGTCTTGTAAGAATGCAAGAAATTAAATGGGACACAGAAAAGTTTAACCTGGATTCAAGATTGGTAAAGACTTTCTGAAAAAAAGTCTTTGCTTCAAATCTAAACATTAGGTAAGCACTGATTAAAAGAGAGATAAGAAGATTATTTTAAAGGAAAACTAGGGAATTTCACAAGAATACATTTCAGATGCTCTTATCAGACACCAGAAAGGAAACTATGTAAGGAAATGGCATATTAATTAGCAAGACTGTAGTAAACATTTCACTATGTGTGTATATATCAAATGGTCATGATGTGTAGTCTTACACACACACAGCTTTTATTTATAAACAATAATTATTTTGAAATAATTCATAGGAGGAAGACCTGTAACCAAGAGGAAGCTAGCAGAATTATATACCTATCTTCATCATATGTCCATGTAATTGAAGTGCATACAGTTGTGACAGAGACCCCCAGAGAACTTTGAGGAAGTATGACAAAATGGACACTACGGGGTAACAAGACTAACTTGAGGAAGGAGTTAGGTCACTTCCTGCTAGTAGACCAAGGGAGATCTCTCTTTCTCTGAAAAATTCCACAGTTCCTCTCTTTCAATTTTGTGCCCTTGAGGTCTTAATTCTTTTAAAAAATATTTTCTTTATTTACTACTTGTTGGGTAGAGACAGAGAGAAATTGAAGGGGAAGAGAAAAGAGAGATACCTGGAGCACTGTTTCACCTTTTTAGAAGCTTCCTCCCAGCAGGTGGGGACTAGGGGGCTTGAACCTGGGTCCTTGAGCATTGCAACAAGTGCACACAACCAGGTATGCCACCACCCAGTCCCAAGGTCTTCATTCATAATAAAGTCTTCAATCCACCAACATAGTTCCACCAGGTCACTGAAAGCAGGAAGATTTTCTTTGTATTTTTCAGAAATGATAATGCTGGTTGTCTATAAGAAACCACATCAGATTGTGGATTTTAAACATCTAAAAAAATAGATTGTTGGAATGACTGGCGTGGCTTTTGAGATTTCAGATGGGGTGATGGTGAGGAGGATGGCTCTATTCCCAGGACTTGGATACATGTAAATTTTAACCTTGCTAGTTAACCTTTCTCATGACCTGGCCAATTCTTACCCCTGATTTCCTGGCACTTTCTGTGGAACACAGTGACCCCACCTAAGGCTTCCCAGGACCCTCTAGACTTGCTGCTGACCGCAACAATGAAAACTGGGGCTGAACTCCTGGTAACTGACTCACATACTTTCTGGGCTAGCATGTTCTCAATCCCAGCTGATAACTTTATTTTATAGTACCTAGATAGGACCCTTGTATCACCCCTATAGACCTTGAATTATTTAAACCACCCCTCCCCCCAAAAAATAGATAGTTCTAGAGTAAGTAAGAATGAGACAGATCTAGGCAATAAAAAACAAACACCTAGCTTTCTCTGATTTATGAATGAGTGCTCAGAGCAACAGAAGTAATCGACAACACAAAGATGTGTTTTCTAAGCCTTTTTATGCTGGGAATACTTTGGTTCAAGGAAACACATTATCCTTTCCTTCAGAGAGTGACAGGGAATGATATTTTCTGACTGCATACTGAATTTATTTCACTTTCTTAATGTAGCGTCCCTCAGTATGTGGTGGTTTCACATTTGTTTATGCTCATGTAGCCAACTGTGCATTGGTACAAAAAGGAATCAAGGTCTAAAAAAGAAGCAGCATTTTTTTTAACCAAATGTAGATTCCTGAGCAAATCACTTTTCCCTGAAATATAAAATCTGAATAACCACTTGATAAAAGTCGTGTACTAGTTCTCTCTCAAGCAGCTAAACAAAACGGGATTCTGTTTACTGATCAAATCACTTTAATGAGCTGAGCTCAGCAACAGACATGTCAGTAGTCACTAGCCTCTCTTTTCCAGTCCTGTTTGGATGGGTTAAAAAAACGCAGATCAAACGAGCTTCCAAAATTGCATCCAAAAAAAAAAAAAAATCAACCAAATGTGGTAGACAAAATGGTGTTATAGAACCTATGTTTGCATTTTTTATTAAAGTTTACATAAAGTGATCCAGTTTCCAGACTTACTGCTCTCTGAATTCAAAATCCTACAAATGCTATTGTGTATAAGAATATGCTTGAACACAGATGGACAGTCGAAAAGAGCCATATTGCCTGTGACAACTGGGCCCGTGAATTCTTAAATGAATGCAAATAAAGATTCATTTTGATGTATCTGTGGCTCAAAACTCCCACTGCATCAGTGCTCCACAGATTTGAACGTTGTAGCAATCAATCAGCGACTAGACCCCAACAGACCATTCCACTATCTTTCAGTTCTCTTCTTCTGGCTCACACAGTTTTAGACCATTATTTAGTGCTGATATTATTAGCTATTCCTTCATTAACAGCTCACACTTGATTCTAATATTCACTATAGTAAAGATCCTCTCACAGCAAAACTGTTAAAAAAAAAAAAAAGGGTAGAACATACATCAGACAGCGTTTGCTTCACTCCCTGCGAGCATCAGACAAATGTCATCCTGCTAAATGAGTTGTCATTAGCAGGAAGAATTTTCCTGCAGCTCTCTGGAGTCACAGAGAAAGAAATTTAATGCTCAAGTGATGGATATTGCAACTGAGGTTTAGGGGCCCCTCCCATCATCTCTCCATTCCAGTACACTAAGCAATCTTTCTAGAGTGGGGATATTTAGCTTGGGATTGCTGACCTAAAGTTACCTCTGAAATCTGGCACAGTATTCCAGCTCTAGTATGAATATTCTCTCCTCTGCCAGGACTGTTAGCAGGCTTGCCATGCATTGCCAAGCATGTACCAGAGATGGAAATAAAGGATAAATAAGACTGACTTGAGATAGAAATTAATAATGGTTTTCTTTGTTCTGTTTAGAATTTCTTTGAGAAAGTATGACCTTCTATCTCTTGGTCTTTTTATAGTGTTTGCTAAAATGATTTCAATATTTTTCCTGAAATTAGACCTCAACATAGTATGGATTTTTTTTTTTTAACTCCCAGACACCTGTCACTGTCTTTCTGTCTTTCATACAAATGGCATATTTACAAATGGTCCAAGGTCCATTTTCACATGGCAGAATTCATGTTTTTTTTTTATTATTATTTACTGCTTTTCTATTGAACTACTTCATTTATATTAAATGAAGAAGTATCCATGCTTGTGAAATTATTAAACTTTTTAAAGACAAAAGGTCTTTATTTTTTATGAATCTCATTGATTCATAAAATATCCATCAATCTCTATGAAAGCCGTTGCTCTCAAATTGAAATCCCCTAGGTGCTCATGGAGATGTTAATAGAAATCTTCAAGGTCCCTTAAATATTTCAAAAATTAGAGCAGGAATAACGCATTTGCCTATAATGAGATTGCATGACCTAAATAAAATGTGAAGTTTCTTTGCTTTGGGTAGACATGCATCAAACCCTTGACATTTTCAAAGTAATCCCACACTTTAATAACTCCTTCACCCTGCTGATGCATTATCTTATATCATAACTTCTCTGACACCATCTCCCTGGACAATACCTTTAGCCCAACTGCATGTTAGTTGTCAGGTCCAGGCAAAAATTAGTAAAGTCATGGGCCCCTTGGAATATACCTAAAATAGACTTCCTAGCTTTTTCCAACATGAAGATCCCATGAATGTGCTGTCTTCTTACTTTAGGTTCCTGATTATTAAATAATTTGTTCTACTTTATATATTAATAGTTTTTCAGACACCAAGTTGCAGATGCTACCATGACACTAACCTGACTGCCCTGGGCAGATGACCTCACCAATTGGAACCCCACATCTCCAGAACCCTGCCCCACTAGGGAAAGACAGAAACAGGCTGGGAGTATGGACTGGCCTGTCAACACCGATGTCCTGTGGAGAAGCAATTACAGTAGCCAGACATCCCACCTTCTGCACTCCATAAAGAACTTTTTTTTTAAGTTTTTTTTTTATTTCTATTTTTTAATATTTATTTTATTTATTTATTCCCTTTTATTGCCCTTGTTTTTTATTGTTGTCGTTATTATTGTTGTTGTTGTTGGATAGGACAGAGAGAAATGGAGAGAGGAGGGGAAGACAGAGAGGAGGAGAGAAAGATAGACACCTGCAGACCTGCTTCACCGCCTATGAAGCGACTCCCCTGCAGGTGGGGAGCCGGGGTTCGAACCGGGATCCTTATGCCGGTCCTTGTGCTTTGCGCCACCTGCGCTTAACCCGCTGCGCTACAGCCCGACTCCCCCATAAAGAACTTTGATCCATACTCCCAGAAGGATAAAGTATAAGGAAGCTTCCAATGGAAGGGGTAGGATATGAAACTCTGATGGGGAATTATATGGAATTATATCCCTCTCAATCCACAATCTTGTCCATATTTATTAAATCACTAAATAAATAAATAAAAAAATTTTAAAAAACAAGTTATATCCTTCCCTATCCTGGATTTTTTTCTATAGTAGATGCTAGAATAATATCACATAAACACAACCCCCAGTAAGTTCTAACCACTATTGCTTAACAGAGTTGGGATAATAGCGCTAAGATTGAATTTAGATGAATTTGTGAAAAGTCCAAGTTTGTGTTCCTATTGCAAGAGTAATCAACTGGGTAATGAAGGGCAGAGACAGCAGCTCTGCCTGGAAATGAGGGGCTGGGCTGGAGCCTGAGCTCCTCTGCCAGCCCTTCAGCAAACCCCCACATCCATTAAGGTCACTCTATTCAATGCAAATGTAACTCTAGGCAAAACTATACTCAGTGCCATGATCTCTCTGATGGTTTTTCTCAGACTAAGACTAAGCTCTTATTGGCTTTTTTTGTTTGTTTGTTTTTACATTTTTTAAAGAAATGTGGAAAATGTGAATTACTTAAGTAAGTGTAATTTGAACAACATTTTCAGGTTATAAAAGCCACTGACCCTTTGGAATATACCTAAAATAGACCTAGTAGCTATTTTCAAAACCTAGACCCCAAATCTTCACCTACAATATTCCAGGTTTTAGGTTCATGATTAGTCAACAATTTGTTCTGCTTTATATCTTAACTCTTTTTTCAGACACCAAGTTCCAGATGCTACCATGATGCCAACCAGACTTCCCAGGGCAGATGATCCCACCAATGTGTCCTGGAGTCCTGCTTCCCCATATTCCTGCCCCACTAGGGAAATAGGGAAAGAGAGAGACACAGGCTGGGAGTATGGACCGACCTGCCAACGCCCATGTTCAGCGGGGAAGCAATTACAGAAGCCAGACCTTCTACCTTCTACCTTCTGCACCCCCATAATAACCCTGGGTCCATACTCCCAGAGGGATAAAGAATAGGAAAGCTATCAGGGGAGGAGATGGGATACGGAGTTCTGGTGTTAGGAACTGTGTGGAGTTGTATCCCTCTTATCCTATGGTCTTGTCAGTGTTTCCATTTTATAAATAAAAACTTAAAAAAAAAACAACTCCCAGTTAAAAAACAAAACAAAACAAACAGTGCCAAGGCATTAAGAATGGCAATGGGGGTGGGGGTGGGGGTGAGAGTGAGGAAGTTAGTGGTGGTGCCCTTGGTACCTTGGTAGAGCACACTCATCACAGTGCACAAACACCTGGGTTTAAGCTCTCAGTTCCCACCACTAGGGAGAAAGTTTCATGAGCAGTGTTGTTGCTGGTGTCTCTCTCTTTCTCCTTCTCTGTCTACTTTTTCCCTTTTAATTTCTCCCTGTCTCTATATCCAAAATCAATCAATCAATCAATCAATCAATCAATAAAGTTTTAAAAGAAAGTCTTAAAAAAGAATAACAAGGGGGTAGTGGATGGCGAAGAGTGTAAGGTTCAGTTTTTATTCTTTAATCACTCCCCCCCCTTTTTAAAAAGTTGAGGTACAGATCATTTCATCTGTACAATATGTACTATGAAATAATATTCATAATATGTTCAGTAAGCAGTCATCATTACACATACTTTAGTTAGCTTTGTTTTACTATGAGAAATTTTAAGATCTACACTTCTAGCAACTCTTTTTTTGTTTTAATGTTTTATTTATTGAGAAAGGAGGAGAGAGAGAGAGAGAGAGAAACAGACATCACTCTGGTACATGTGCTGCCAGGGATTGAACTCGGGACCTCATGCTTGAGAGTTCAATACTTTCTCCACTGCACTACCTCCTGGACCACTCTAGCAACTCTTAAACACAGAGTTTTGTTAGCTGTAGTCACCATACTGCATATTAACTTCCAATACTTAAATAGTTAATAATCTATTTTATATTTTATCTTTATTTTTTACTTGATAAGATGAAAAGCACAGAACCCATGTCTCCATACATTGTAAAGGATGTGCTCATGTAATGAGCTATTAAAGAAGCTAAAACTTTTAGTTAACACTGAAGTCTCAATCCCTACATTTTCAGCTGTTGGCTTGATTTTTGGTTTGGTTTTGCTGTATTCTTGTTTTAGTTAATCTTTTGGTGAATTCTGTACTTCAGGAAATGGTGAATAGCTAAAAAATAGTCAATAGCTATTTGTTTTCATTTGATATTATGAAGAGAACTTAAAGGGAAAAGGAAGGGAGGAGCTACAGAGTTAGAGAGAGAAAAAAGAGAGAGACCTGCAGTTTTGCTTCAACATATATAAAGCTTCCACTCTGAAGGTGAGGACCTGGGACTTAAACCCAGGTCCTTATACATTGCTACTTGTGTGCTCTCCCTGTGTGCCACTACCCAGCCCAGTCAATCTGTGTGTGTGGTGGTGTTTTTGTTTGTTTGTTTTTTGTCTGCCTGATGCACATGCTTGTCTACAAGATCTCAAAGTCCACAGCTAGGAGCCAGCCACCTGATCTGATTTGGATAAACACATCAGCATGTTCCTCATTCCTCCTTCAAAGAGGACTCATCCTCATGAGCCATCATGGCTTCCCACAGAAGCAACACCTGGAATGACTCCACTCCTGACTAGAACTGCTATGTAGACCTGTTTGTGTGCACAGAGAGAAAATGTATTTAACTCCACCTTAAGCCAGTCTCTTTGTCAAACTGTCTGATTACATCAATGGTATGTAAATTGAAAGGCAAGCCTGAGGAAACTTGAAACACTATTTTGTATTTTTACCCGGAATATTTAATGTTTCGAGGAAACTGGATGAGATAGATTTCACCTCGCTGTGTTAGAATGTGTTTTAGGTAAGTGACATACTGGATATTAATAAGAAACTTAGCTGGGATGCATATCACATCCAGATTCTAATCTAGTGGAGATGTGTGGCATGCTAGTTCAAATTCACCTACAATGAGAGAAACATCACAAAGTCACTTGTTAGGGATACTTTTTTTGTACAAACTAGCTATTGTTATTCTTTTTTAAGTTTTATTTATTTATTTATTCCCTTTTGTTGCCCTTGTTGCGATCTCAGTTCAAGACCCCGGCTCCCCACCTGCAGGGGTATCACTTAACAAGCGGGGAAGCAGGTCTGCAGGTGTCTCTCTTTCTCTCTCCCTCTCTGTCTTCCCTTCCCCTCTCAATTTTTCTCTGCCCTGTCCAATTATTTTTTTAAAAAAGGAGGGGATGGCTACCAGGAGCAATGGATTCATAGTGCAGGCACCAGCCCTAGTGATATCTCTGGAGGAAAAAACAAAACAAACAAAGAACAACAAAAGAAAACCAAAACAACACATAAGATGAGAAAGACAAGCACAAAATCAGGAAAGAAAATGAACTGTTGACTGGCGAATACTGTCCAGCCTCCCCTTGTTCTTTCTCCTTTCATGCCATTCATTCCCACATTGTACACATTTGCTCCACAGAGATGTTCACACCTTTAGCACTGTAGTCACTCTCCCTCAAGTGAGCCTGAACTGAAGCACAAGGTGTCCCAGAGCAGCTATCACTGATGGGCATACAATTCTGTCAGAGCAACTGACCAGCAGTCATTTAGCAGAATTGTTAGGAAGGGTCTCTGCAGTAGGTTTGCTTCCCTATCCCTGCTGACCACTGCCATGTCCTCTCTGTCACACACACCCCCTCAGAAGCCAGCTTTGTCCATCTGTCCCTGCAGTGTTTGTCTGATCTCAGCCTGTGTCCTATTGATGTGGGGACCTTTCCCTCACCACCACTCTCTGACTGTATCGAAGTTCCATCACACCCCACTCCCACTGCTCTGAACAAAATTATACTGAAAAATCAGTTTTATCTCACCCATTTGGAGGACAAATTAAACACATCTGGACAGAGAAAAAAATGCAAATATTTCTCCAATCTAATAAATGCAAATTTTTGTCAAGCCTGCAAATCTATACTTGAGAAAAGTAAATTCATTCAAATAGATGTTTATTTTAAAATCACTTAATGCATATGTAAAATTACTCTTTTCCCACATAGACTCTAGTAAATGTCATCTATGATTAATATTATCAACATCATTTTGAGTTTAAATTTGCAAATCTGCTCTTATACTCTTACAAAACTCACAAACTCACAAAGCCTCAATCTGAAAAGGCAAGAAATGTTTCTGTACTTTTCCAGCAATGTTCTTAATCATATTTATTTAAGCAAAAATAGCATTAGAATGATTTTTTCCCTCTACTTAAAGTCTTACTTTCCATGTAATTGTTATTTGACTCCTTTGAAAGGATCAGTGCAATTCAAAATGATTTCAGCTAACTCATAAAAAAAACGTATTAAGCTTCAATTAAGAGGAATTAAATTTAATACAGTGTTTTTCTCTTGATTTCATTTTGTGTGATAACTTACTAATGAGTGACCTTGTGGGTATAGGAAGTGCTCCATACTCATTGTCTTACTTCCACCATCTTTCCCAAAGTCTACAAGATGGAAAATTTTAAAAGTTAAAAGTCTCAGGGTGGGCAGTGGTGCATCTGGTTAAGTGAACATAGTATGAAGTCCAAGGATTCAGGTTTGAGGCCCCCCACTCCCCACCTGCAGGGGAAACACTTTAAAAGCCGTGAAGCAGTTGTCTATCTTTCTCTCTCTATCTCTCCTCCCCTCTCAATTTCTTTCTGTCCTATCAAATAAAAATTAGAAAAAATAGAAACCAGGAGCTGTGGATTCATAGCGCTGGATAACCCTAGGGCAAATAAATAAAATAAAATAAAACAAAAGTTAAAAGTCTCTTACTTTATGGATGAGAAACTTAGGAGATTGCTTTTTTAAATCAGATACCACACTAATAGTGAGATAAGATTCAAAACCAGACATTCAAAATCTGAAAAGTCCGTCTTATAAATAATTCTGTCCTCTCTTTCAAGTTAGAAGCAGTAGTCCAGAATACAGATACTGTATCATATACACACCATTGTGTATGTGCATTCCTGCTATGTACAAGGTCATTATGTCTATTTCTTTTTTGTAAGAAGTACAAAGAAACACACACACACACACACACACACACACACCACCTCAAATGGGTGAAAGAAAACAATGCCCCTTAATTGGAAACAACACACAGTTTAAATATGTACCACAGAAGTCTCTCTTAAGACACACTTTCTAAAAATCATATATATTTGGACATCACTAGGGCTTCACTGCTCTGAGCCAGCTTTTTCAGATAGAGAAAGGCAGAGTGGTCCAGGAGGTGGTGCAGTGATAAAACTTTGGACACTCAAGCATGAGGTCCTGAGTTAGATCCCTGGCAGCACATATGCCAAAGTGATGTCTGGTTCCTTCTCTCTCCTATCTTTCTCATAAATAAATAAAATCTTTAAAGAAAGGCAGAGACATTTGAGGTTCTCTCACCCAAACAAAGAAGCCTCTTACAGAATGAGAGAACCTCTTACATGCCATACATCAGACAAGAGGCTACTAACCAAAATATATAAAGAGCTCACCAAACTCAGCAGCAAAAAACCAAATGATCCCATCCAAAAATAGGGAGAGGATATAAATTGAATATTCATCAAACAAGAGATCCAAAAGGCCAACAGATACATTAAAAAAAAAAAATGCTCCCAGTCATTGGTTGTAGAGAAATGGAAATAAAAACAATGAGATACTACTCCATTCCAGTGAGTATGTCATGCATCAGAAAGGATAGTAACAACAAATACTGGGAGAGGTTGTGGACAAAGGAACCTTCCTGCAGTGCTGGTGGGAATGTAAATTGGTCCAACTTCTGTGGAGAATCTCTCATTCTATAAGAGGTTTCTTTGTTTGGGTTGTTTCTTTGTTTTACAAAAATGTTTTTTAACTTTTTTTTTTATTAGAGATTTAATAATGATCTACAAAACTGTGGGAAAAGAGGGATACAATTCCCACCAGCAGAGCTCCATATACTCTCCCTTTTACTGGAAGTGTCCCTAGACTTTATTCCTCTGGAAGCATGGACCCAGGATCATTATGGGGTACAGAATGTGGGAGATCTGGCTTCTGTGATTGCTTCTCCACTGGACATGGCTGTTGACAGGACGATCCATACCCCTAGCCTGTTTTTATCTTTTCCTAGTGGGGCAGGGCTCTGGAGAGGTGGATTCCAGGGTACATTGGTGAGGTTGTGGTACAAAAGTTTTTGAATTTGATGTAATCCCATTGGTTTATTTTTGTTTTAGTCTTTCTTGCAACTGAATTTGTATCATTGAAGATGCCTATAAAATTTAGATGGAAATGAATTCTGCTAATATTTTTCTTTAAGTATTTGATAGTTTCTAGTCTAACATCCAAGTCCTCGATCCATTTGGAATTTACTATTGTGTTTGGTAAAATATAGTGGTTCAGTTTCATTCTTCTGCATGTTTCAACCCAACACATTTTGTTCCCCATTTAGTAGTCTGGGTACCTTTGTCAAAGATTAGATGTCCATAGGTGTGGGGGCTTACTTCTGGATTCTCAGTTCTATTTCACTGGTCATTGTGTCTATTTATGTTCCAGTACCAAGCAGTTTTGGTTACAATGGCCCTATAATACAGCTTGAGATCTGGGAGGCTGATGCCTCCAGTTCTGTTCTTTCTTCTCAGGATAGTTTTGGTAATTCTAGGTACTTCCTCGTTCCAGATAAACTTTTTAGCTTTTGTTCTATTCTCCTAAAAAAAAAAAAAAAATCAGTTGGTATCTTGATGGAGACTGCATTAACTTTGTATATGGCTTTTAAGAGAATATTCATTTTGATGTCATTAATTCTTCTAGTCTATGTTCATGGAACATCTTCCCACTTCTTTGTGTGTTTTTTTATTTCCTTGAATAATGACTCATAATTTTCAGTATACAAGTCTTTCATTTCTTCTGTTAGGTTTACTCCTAGGCATTTTATTGTTTCTCTTGCTATCATGATTTCTGGATTTCTTCTTCTTCTTAATTTGTGTTTGCACAGAGGAATGCCACTGACTTTTGTATGCTAATTTGGCAGTCTGGCATCTTACTATATTGGCTAATAATTTCCAAGAGCTTCCTACTGGATTCCTCAGTTTTTTCTATGTATACTATGATATCATTTGCAAACAATGAGAGTTTGACTTCTT
Organism: Erinaceus europaeus; assembly: GCF_950295315.1. Taxonomy (NCBI): domain Eukaryota; kingdom Metazoa; phylum Chordata; class Mammalia; order Eulipotyphla; family Erinaceidae; genus Erinaceus; species Erinaceus europaeus. The sequence goes on from NC_080175.1 coordinate 73,719,450, forward strand.
CTTTTTCAATCTGTATTATATATATATATATATGTTGGTATGCATGAGACCCCTTCTGTTTCATTTTGTTTAAATCCCCCCTGCTTAACACTATTCTATTTACATAACCACTTCATTCTATTTACATAACCACTGTTAACAAGTTCCACCCTCCCTCCAGGGCATTTGTGGTTCAGTGATAGGATTCTCGCCTAATCTGCCCCCTCTTTGTCACACTCTGATTTTCGCCAGTCACTTTTCTCTCCACCCTCTCTATGTCACATCCTGTTTCCACCCTACTTGGCAAGTATATATAAAGACAGCATTGTGCATTGTACTGTACTGTACTTTGAGTTTAACTTAGCTCGTCTTAGATTGTGCTGCGTCCTGCATGAATAAAGAGATACTGCCTACAGCTCAACCATGAGTCCCTGGTCTTCTGTTACCCGCCCATGAAGCCAGCCCGGCGAAAACAACATATATATATATGTATATATATATATTTTTTTGGTCACTAAGGTTATTGCTAGGGCTCGGTGCATGCACTACAAATCCATTGCTCCTGACAGCCATTTTTTTTCTGGATAGGACAGAGAGAAATTAAGAGAGGAGGGGAGACAGAGAAGGAGAAAGAAAGACACCTAGCGATTTTAAGAGAGGAGAGGAAATACAGAGTTGGGATCCTCGAGAAAGTCCTTGTGCTTAGTACTATGTCCACTCAACCTTATGTGCCACCGACCAGCCCACAATAGATATATATATATTTTTTTAATTTTTAATCTTTATTTATTGGATAGAGATAGCCAGAAATCAAGAGGGATAGAGGAGAGAGACAGAGAAACACCTGCAGCACTGCTTCACCACTTACAAAGCTTTCCCCCTGCAGGCAGGGACCAGGGGCTTGAACCCAGGTCTTTGCACATTGTAATACATGCACTCAACCAGGCGTGCCACCACCCGGCCCCAAGGATACAATTTTATAGTTATAAATGGCACATGCGAGGCACCATAGACTCTATCAAAATTTTGCCCCCAAACCCATCCCACCCTCCAGCCACCGTTAATTCTCATAAAGTCCAAGAAATAGCTTACTTATCATTAATTTTGAAAGCTTCACCCATTTTAGTCATTTGTATTTCACATATGAGCAAAATTATCTGGTAGTTGTCCTTCATTTCTTATTTCACTCAGCATAATCACCTCCAACTCTAACCATTTTTTTTCCTAAATGACATCAGCATCTTTTCTGATTGCAGAGAAAGGTTCCATTGACTCTCCTTTCTGTCTATAAGTCTAAATCCTACTCCCTATTGCTACACTTCTATTAGACTCATCAACCCTATTAAAGCATGTACCAGATAAAACTGAATTGAATGCAGCCAGGAAGAGGAGAAAGCTCTCATTTTGCTTATTTTACATAATTTTCATTGTTTCCTTGGGAGGAAAGAAGGTTTGTGTTTATTTTATACTTTGTAATAAAAAAAGATTTAAAGGACACACAGTTCAACTTAATTTTCCCACTAACCACACTACTAAAGGGGACTATATTTATCCTCATTTCCCACATGAAGGTACCTGAGCTTCACAGATGCCTATATAGCTGCTTTAGTCACTCATATTCTTGAGTGCTAGCGCCAGATCCCAACACAGGTGCTGATTCTTAGGTTCAGTGAAACAACTGGAAACTGGGTGGAGGTAATCAAGGAATGAAAGGTTAACTCTCACAACTCTGGAGAGACTTGTTCTCTCTCTTTCTCTCTCTCTCTCTCTCTCTCTTTTTGCCACTGCCAGTGTTATTACTGGACCCCCGTGCCTAAACCTTTTGACAATTTTTCTTTTTCTTTTTTCTTTCTGTTTTTGATAAACTGAGAGAGGTAGAGAGAGAGAGACAGACAGAGAGAATAAGAGACACCTGCAGCACTACTCTAACACTCAGCAGGTGGGAACTAAAAAGCTGAACCCAGGCCCTTTTATCTGGTGATGTGTATGCTCTACTGGCTACACCACCACAAAGCTCTCACATTTACATTGTTAAACCAACTTGGTCCATTAAATCTTTGCCATAAAACAAGGAGGAAACATGTTAAATACAGATACTTAATATCTACTAGACTCTCATGAGGATTGTTCTAAGGTAACTTTACCCACTACTATAAATCTTTATTACTCTCTACCACCATTAAAGACACAATCCAAGTGCAGGATCAACACAACAGTCATTACCCCACCCTTCCTCTATTACTTCCCAATGATTAGCACCCAGAATATCTTCATATAACTTTTTTAGACTATCACTTGTTTATGGGTTGTTTTCTTATATTGTAACTTTTCTTTTATTTATTTATTTTTTTAGCCAGAATACTACTCAGTTCTGGCTTAGCCCTGGGGATTGAGCATGGGACCTTTGGAACTTTAGGCTTGTTTCCATGACCATTGTGCTAGCTCCCTAACTGCAACTATGTTTTTTTTAACCAGACATTGCTCAGCTTTGTGATGGCAGAGCTTAAATCTAAGATCACAGAGTCTCAGGCGTAACATTTTTGCATAACAACCATACTATCTCCCCAGCACACTATATTGCAACTAATTTTCCTTCACCTTGTAAGGAAAGGTACCAACCCATCCTAGAATATACTCCTTATATTATAAAAGAGTGTAAGAAAGTCAAGAACCAATTCTCAGCTATGGGCAAAGGAAAACATCTAAAATTAGACTAGGAGCTTGCAGTGGGAAGATAGGAAAGGGCTCGAGGAGAGTTGGAAAAGTCATGGAGGATTAAAAAAGCAGTCTATATAAACCTCAAATATTGACATGCAAGGTTAGGTTTGGAGACTGGGGTGAGGGAAATTTACCAGGAAAAAATGAACCATGGTGGGGGTGTAAAACTGTCCTTATTAAAGTGACAGTTTGGAACCAGAGTAAACTCAGAAGCAAGAAGAGCTAGCTGGACTTCATACACTACAAGTAAATTAGCCTTTAGTTTTGGAGAAAGTGCACTAACTGATGCCAAGTTTAACAGAAATGCCTCTGGCAACAACAGATATATGTTAGCAAAAGCAACATGCCACCAAGAAGCACCTGCCAGCTCATTACAGAGAGCGGTACACTTTCTTCAGCACCAATACAGTTAAAGACAGCTGTCTGTGCACTGGAACATTGTAGGGAATTTGAGTTGTTCCTTTGTGTGTTTACAATGAGGCCCAACAAACCCAACCTCTGCTCCAGGCCCCAGACCTATCAGCAAAACAAAAAAAGAAAACAGTTGGGGAGTCAGGCTGTAGTGCAACAGGTTAACCACCAAGGACCAGCATTAAAGATCCCGGTTTGAGCCCCTGGCTCCCCACCTCCAAGGGGGTCGCTTCAAGAGGGGTGAAAGCAGGCCTGTAGGTGTCTGCCTTTCTGTTCCCCTCTGTCTTTCCCTCCTCTCTCCATTTCTCTCTGTGCTGTCCAACAACAACAACAGCAATAACAACAACAATAATAAGCACAATGATATGACAACAAGGGCAACAAAAGGGGAAAAAATAGCCTCCAGAAGCAGTGGATTCATGGTTCAGGCACTGAGCCCCAGAAATAACCCTGGAGGCAAAAAAAAAAAAAAAAAGAAAGAAAAGAAAAAAGAAAAACAGCTTTGGAATTTATGAAACTAGCAGGCCAAGTTGATTTCACCTGCCCTGGTCTGAGCTCACTTAGCATACTTCAAGGTATATGGACATATGTGCAAAAGAGCTCTGTTCTTATCAGAAAACACAACCCAGAGGGGCCAGGTGGTAGCCCTTACTATCTTGCCCAAGGACCCAGGTGCAAGCCTTTGGTCCCTTCCTGCCAAGGGGGAAGCTTCGCAAGTGGTGAAGCAGTGCTGTGTCTCTCTTTCTGTCTCCCTCTTTATCTTCCTCACCCCTCTCAATTTCTCTCTGTCCAACCAAATAAAATAATGAGTTAAAAATAAAATTAAAACATACAAGTTATGAAAAAATTCAACCCATTTGTATAATTGTGGGCTTAGTCATGAAAAGGATCCAAAAGCATCTGCATTCTTTTTATGTTTTCAAATATTTTAAGAGCAACTGCTATAGACATATTGGGCCCTGTGCCAGGTCCCAGAACTACAAAGAGAAATATTGGCAGTCAAAAAAAAAAAAAAAAAAAAAAAACACCAGATTCATCTCATAATACTCAGTAACGACTCTCATTCAGATTGAGCATTATTTTTTTGGAGCCCAAGAGTGTGTTAAATCAGAGAAAGAGCCTTGAAAATATCTAGAACATGAGGAGAATAAACATGAATAGACAGAATAAACATGGCCAGATTGGAAAGACCCTCTAGCTATTTGTTCTCTTCAAACTTTTGGGAAAAAAAAAAAAAAAACCTTTCTATTTCATTTTTAATTTTTATTAATGATTTAGTAAATTGCACAGTGTTATAAGATTATAAGGATATAAATACATACTGCACCCACCACCAAAATTCTGAACATATCACCAACCCCCCCCCAATCTACAAAGGTCTCATAAAAGTCTTAAAGATGGTTTGACTATTCCTTTTATTGTTTTACTTCATTTTCCTCTTTTAGAAAATCCATGTGCTTCAAATATCTCTATTTTACAAATGAGTGAGAGAGTTCCCTGTAGTTATAGTCTTTCACCTTCTTACTTGTTTCACTATGCTGTCTTCAGAACTGTTAAAGAACAAAATAACTGACTTGTCAAGGAGAGATGTGCATTGAAGAATTCCAGAGAACAGTGCCAAAGAATTGAAGGGTGAGATATTTGACCTGATAGAAAAAATAAGGAACAGAATACTCTGCCTTAAAATCTTATGGGCTTCCTGGCTATGGAGATATTTAAAAAAGAAGCTGAACACCAACTTGTAATAAACATATTTATGGGATTTTGAGCTTTTGTATCTATGCAGTTCAGAGAATTAACTGAACTGAAGTAATATAGATAATGCCTTTGGAAGAATCAGTCTAATTGATTCTTTTTATACCCTCCAACAATTTTTTTCATAACTCAAGTTAACCTTTATCATTCAGAATGAGAGTTGTTTTAGTTGTAAAAAGATGAACCCAGGGCAAGAAAGAAATATTGCCTTTTGTGAGGATTTGAGTGGGTTAAGTGTCTAGTTCCTTAAACTTTTGGTAAACATAAATCTCAGAAGAAAAAGTTAATGCTTATTTTTCTTATGCGGTTCATAAGATTTTACTCTAAGAATTAAAAGAAACTTTGGTGAATCTTCAACTGCAGGTCTGTTCCCACAGACTGAATACCATACTACATGATACTGGAGGCTCACTGATGTTAGAGAAATAGCTCTCTGTCACTGGTTGATCATGAAATACACGTTTGAATACCTTGTTACCAAGTATACATCACTTGTATGAATGTCATCTTTTTTAAATCGAATGTCTGGCCAGTTGGTCGTTATTTTGGCCCTGGGTATTACAAGACAGCTTTCTGTAAGCTATCAAATTACTTTCCAAATCTGTTGAAGTGCAGTTGCTACAGGATTAACTGGATCAACAGTGTCTAGAAAATCTGAAGTTCAATCAGAATTGGATTGCTCTCGCAGATGATCTTTATCCTCTTTGGGATCATCCAAAAAAATCTTTACTGTTCCTGCTTCTCCTTATTACAAGAGAAATTTCTTTGATCCTAAGGACATTTTTACTGTTTTTCTTTAACATTTTTATTTTCTTCCTGTAATTTAATAAAATTAAAAATAACAGTAGAAATAAAACAGTGGGTGAGGGGTGGGTTAATATCTGTCAAATATCAGTGCAGTTTAGAACTATAATATATGGGCATGGTTATATTGTCAGACAAAGCCATGTAGAATAATCTGGACTGTAACAAAGTACTTCCTAAAAATAGTACTAGAAAAACTAGCTAAGTACTTGAAGGAAACATACAGATCCATGGTTTCTACCATGAAAAGTTTCATCATGTACATATAGTACTTTAACCTTTTAAATTATTTAAGAAAATAAATGTTTATTTTAAATGACATTAATATGGGGACAGCCTCTCTAGGCATAATACCAAAACCAGATATCAGCAGTCAATGTCATTACCCAAAATTAGTATACGCCTCATAATTCCTAAGGCTTCAAAGAGCCTTAGGCAAGTCAAGCCCCAACAGTGACTGAGAGTTGTGGTACTTGGGGAAGCTCTGATGCTGTAGTGTCTCTCCCCCCCCTCTACCTCTGTCTCATTCTCTGATGGAAAAGGCAGTGAAATCATGCATGTACAAGATCCCCGATTAAAATTAAAAAATGAACCTGAAGATGAGAACCTTCCTCAAATTACCAATATCTGTCTGATAACATGAAGAAGCAGTCATTTAGTGTATTACAGCACCAAAGTAAAAGACTCTGGGGTAGGGTCAGGCCCTGGAACATGATGGCAGAGGAGGATCTAGAGGGGACTGAATTGTTATGTGGAAAACTGAGAAATGTTACCAATGTACAAACTACTGTATTTTACTATTGACCATAAACCATTAATCCCCCAAATAAAGAAAAAAAAAGTAATTAGTACAAAAGAAATGAAAACGACAAGTTAGCCTTTTGTCAGTGTTCAAAGTTAACTGATCATCAGAAACTTAAAAAGAAAATTACAAAGATGCGGATTTTACCTGTTAGAGTAGAAAGAAGTAAAAATAATATGTAGTGTCGGTTAAGGAGGAGAAATAGGAATTGAAGGCTTTGCTACCTATAATGTCTCCCCTTAGTCTTATTTAATCTCCCATTTTATAATTTTGCCAAATCTCCAAAGCCCTTAATCACACTGATTTCTCAGAGCTGGTTTGTTTGCTAACCAAAGAAGGCTCCTTCCATAGCTTACCACTTCAAAGAGCCTTAGGAAAGTCAGGCTTAAGGATAAGGAGAAACCTAAGATACACAATAATTTTAAGAGTCTTGATGTTGGTAATTCATCCCACCATGAAAAAAACCATTCTAATAGCATCCTTGTAATAAAGTCAGGATAAAAGAAACAAGAGAGGCCTCAATACATCTGGAACTTAAAGCTCACCAGCTAGAGCTTCCTTTCGGAACTTTGTGCAGTAGAAATCTCCCTTCTCTGAGTTTCTTTCTCTCTGAAGTCTCGTGTGCTACAATTGTCCTAACATGAATATTCTTGTCACATTTGTCAGTTAAGTACAAACCTTGACATAGCCCCCGGTCTGCAATATGTAATCAATGGTGTTTGATGAATAGGTGAATGTGGAGGAGTAAACCAAGATCCCCCTGGGGTTTTGTGTCTTCCTGAGAGAATAAGGTTCTGATTTGGCAAAGAATAAGGATAATGATACAATTTGTATATCTAATAAGGAGCTCAACTGTACTAAGAGCCTAGTTCTGTTCTCTGCATATGAAAGTGTGTGTGTGTAATATGACATATATACATGGATAGAGTGTGTAATTAAAAGGATGTATGTGTGTATCTCTCTGCATACATTATATACATATAGAGAAAGATAACAGAGCCAGCCTAAACTCACATTTGACCCAATACAGATGGTGTCTAGGAAAAGATGAGAACCAGTTAGAGACAAGAAAATTGCAGACATCTATGACACAGGCATAAATAAAAGGTCATAAAGAAATATGTGTTTTCAAATTCAGAAGAAACTAATTGGAGTAATGAGGAAAAATAATATCTGATAGTCAGTGACATTCCATACTGTGTATCCCTTTGGACCCTGATCCTTGGCTGTTGTCCACCATAATCAGTTATCTGGCAACCTTGCAGGTTGTTAATAAAAATAACTCATAAGATTTAGTCACATCAGAAAGGTCATCAAGATGAGTGAACATGAATGTTCTTAAAGGATGAGATGCTAAGTCATCATTTAGAGTGCACTTAAAAAAAAAAGTGCTCTATCTCCTTCTGTTTCAAAGAAAACATCGGAAGAATATTATCCCAATTCTAGCAATCTCACTTCATCTCCAAAATCCATTAATATCACATTGTGAAGTGAGTGCCATTGTCAGAAGTCCAATGAAAATCATTTTCCCCTTTCTTAATAAGATGACTTTAAATTTACTGTATACATCCCCATTTTCCCTAGCCTCATTCATACCAGACAAATTTTACCTGTAGTTACATCATTTTTCATGGCCAAAAAGACCTTACAAGAACATAATTAAGAGTGATCATATGCATAATCATGAGCAGGAGAATGCAAAGAAACTCCATACAGATTGCAAAACCCATCTACATTCAGTGTTTGCCTCGAACTTAAAACCACTCAATGACTTACTTGAACAGATTCTTGCTTTCTTTTTCCGTTTTTCAGGTGGAAAAAAGTGCAATTTGAAACATTATGGAAACCTTACAAGGTCAACATAACATATAAATGTTAAATCTATTCTGAAAACAATGTGTCTCCCTCTAAAATTATGATCACCTTGTACCTGTAAGTGGAACACTGTGCTGAGAAGTGTGACCGATGCCAGGGTATCTTTTCTGGCTCCCTTAGCATGGAGGTCTGGAGTTCAAGTGACTTACTCAACTCAATGTAACTATTACATCAGGAACTCTGTTAATTAGTTCTTCCTTTGAATCCTCCCTTGCCCACTAGAAGACAAGATTGCTCAGATTAGAGCAATTACATAATTTCTCAGAATTAGTATACTGGCCTTAGAGTCGTACTGATGCAAAATTGCAAAGAAGATAGATACAAATGTCCTGCAGAGATGTTGAAATTAGCCCTCCACAGATTCTCCTTGATTTTCAGATACGTCTGTTTGCTACATAACCTCAGCTTCCCAGGTATCCTCTTTTCTCCCACTTTCTCGGGGAAGGAGCCAAAGTATTTGTTTTTCAGTCATCTTTTACTTTGATACTACAAAGAGTCAAATTAATGAGATCACCCCCAAAAGTCGATGATCACAATTTGATCAATGAATTTCTCTTCCAATGAATGAAAAATAAAGTTCTTTTGTGATTTTCATTTCTCTTTCTTTTTCCTATGTCTCCTCTTCCTCCTCTTCCTTTTCCTTCATACACACACACACACACACACACACACACACACACACACACACACACATATTGCCTCCAGGGTTATCACTGGGGCTCAGTTCCAGCACAATGGAATAGCCTCACTCTTCTGTGAAGTTTTTAATTTAATTAATTTTTAATTTTATTTTAATTTTATTTTAATTTCAGACGATATCAACAACTTGTAAGGAGAAAAAGGAGGTTATATTTGGAAAGTCTTTCTAGCGTATGCAAGCTTACGTCCTCACTGTTACTGTGAATCTAGATATTTCCAAGACTGAAACCCTGGCTTGACAAACAATTGATCTGTATTGCTTTAAGATTTTTCTTTCTTTTTTTTTTTTTTTTAAGATTTCATTTATTAGAAAGATAGGAGGAGAGAGAGAGAAAGAACCTGGTACATGTGCTACTGGGGATTGAATTTAGGACCTTATGCTTGAGAGTCCAATGGTTTATCCACTGCACCACCTCCCAGACCACTATTGCTTTAAGATTTAATTATAGTTTAAAATATCTCTAGGCTATGACACTATCTAGTGAAATTAATAAGCTGTCAATCACAAATAACTATATCTACCTTCTGTGTGTTATAAGAGAAAACCATAAAAGACAAAGTAAAGGGATTGGATTCTATGGGTGTTACCAGTGGAATGTCCAAGGAAAAGAGAACAGTCCCCTTCTCTGAGTTATTTTAAGCCTGGATTGTATTAACTTTTAGGGACTGTAGAGAGAAAACACTTCCTGAGAAGGATATAACTGGAATAAATTAACATATTTCCTGGAACTCCCGTACCTCACGGGAAGTAGCATATGTCACTGTGAACCTTGTGTCATATTTCAGAATCAGTGTCCAGCACAGCTTCTCAGGCAATCTGCATTTTATAGTTGTCAGCCCTGAAAATAACCTGGCAATTGAGTCTCTGGAAAACATTTCTTTCTACTGGTTAGATGGGGAAAAGGATTCCATCTCCATCAGTCTTTCAGTTTTAAGTCAAGCATACATTTAACTAACTTCCTAGGTTTAATTATTTAATAGGCCTGGTAGACTTTCACTGGCTAAGTGATATTTGGCATTGGGAAAGTTTCAGTGCAAATGCAACCAAAGGCTGTAACATGTGACATTTGCTTTGAGCTCTGTTCACAAGGTAAAGGACACACAGGAAATCAAACCGCAAGGCAGGGATACAAAAAGCCTGGGGTGGCTGGTATTTTCCTTGGTATTTTCCTTATCATCTATCTTTTTGTTTATGCAGTTCCTCTGATTATGCAATTCTTGTTTATTTCATCCATTGCTCTCTTACTTCTATAAATAGCTCTTAGTGGCTCTCCTGATTATCTGTGTCTGGAAGTTAAGGTGCATCATCCAAATATGTGCTCAGACAAATGGGGGAAACAGAATCTCTAAAAACATACATACATACATACATACATACATACATACATATATAGGACTATCTACTCAGATTTATGATTCAGAGATAATCTTTGCCCGATTAAGCTAGCATACTTGAAAAAAAGAAAACTAAAATATTGTTCCCATAACAAGACAGTTTTAAATGTCTTAAAACTAAAAGAAATAGAACATAAAGGGAGATTCCGTTACCCAAAGAGCATTCCTTTTCTAAGTCACTGCTTTTAGTAATTGCGTACAGACCAATTGAGTTGCTTTGTTTTTGAACTGTGGAGAATGCTTTGCAGGAATCCTCCTGTGACTTCTTTCATTGCCTTCATTCAATTTTATATTGTTTTGAAGGTCCAGGCAGAGAGAATATGTAATTGGACATTTGGTGAATGCAGAGTGAAATTGTGTCCAAAGTTATTAGCTTATCTTCGTCTGAAGAGCAAGGAGAACATTTTATTTCATCTAACTTTTTTATGGCCATCAATTAATCCTCTGCTTCTAGGATAACAATGGTATGCCTTTCTTCATTCTCGTGGAAACAGTGACATCTAGTGGATTCCTGCATTCATGCAGGGCAGCTCAAAGGCTGGAAAAAAACCTTAAATCTCTAGGAGGATATTGTATGCCAGTTTGTTCTCTTTTTTGACTAATTAATTTCACCCACTGATCTCAGTAGCTAGCACCTGCTTGCAATTGTGGATAAAAATGAACAATTCAAAGTAAGTTCTAGAACGAAAATTAGCATAACTAACCAACAGCTTTTAAGTACTCAGAAAATAGATTCTTAAAGGTTATTTTAGTTGAAGATTTAATTACTATTCATGGAAAAGAGTTTCATGATGCTTGGTGGAATTTTAATAAGAACAGAAGTTAACCCCTAGCGCTTGCAGTCCTAGCTAGACTGGCATAGTAGTTTTGAACTTTTTGATTTCAGAAATGACTTTGGACACACTACCTAGAAACTGGAATATTAGCACCCACCATAAATTCTGAAATTCTGTGTGCATCTATATGGGGCTAAGAGAACTGCTGAGACTTGGACTAAAAATGGATTCCTGAATTTTCTAGCAGTGGTAGAAAATTCTTAAAATATATCTTTTTTTTAATTATTGAATAAAGACAGAGAGAAATTGAGAGGAGAGAGAGAGAGAAGGCAAGAGACAGAGACACGCCTGCAGCCCGGAATCACCACTCATGAAGCTTTCCCCCTTCAGGTGGGAACCAGGGGCTTGAACCCAGGTCCTTGAACACTGGAATGTGTGTGCTTAACCAGTCACACCACCACCTGGCCCCAGTAGGAAAATCTTCAATAATTATGCACCAAGTGTCAGACTCTGTTCCAAGTTCTCTTCATATATTTGTTTAAATATAGCAGACAGGTCTTGTGAATGTGATCAAATAATATCAGTGCTTGGAGGTAACAGATATTTGTGCTATAAGACCTTAAATTTTCTCATTTCACAGCTTGTATTGGATGAAGGTCCTTTAAGCAAACCACCTTAACCCGGCTCTAATCATACTAGGAGAAATGGATCTATTATCAGTCACTCACTTTTCTTAGACAAAAACTGTAAACAGTCATGAAGCAGGCTACAATTGTTGAGTCCCCTCCAAGATTTCACATATTCCAGCATTTGAACATCCTACCTGAATCCCTCCTTAGAATCTCTGGGCATATGAAGGCGAGAAACTGTGTGACAACAACAAAACTTCTTTAGTTGAATCCTTTCTCTAATTGTCAAAACAAATTGGGGTGTAAGGGAGCATTTCCATGCCCGTCTGGGTTCTTCTCAGGGTAGGTAAGCAAACAAACCTGTGCCAGTACTGAAAAATATCACATATATATTTCATATATATGGGGGACTTACATGACTATAATTCTTTTTCTCTTTTTTTTTTCAATTTGCTAGAGGGTAAAACAAAGAGATGGAGAGAAAGAGATGAGAGACACCTGCAGTACTGCTCCACTATTTATGAAGCTTCTCTCCTGTAGGTGAAGACTAGAGACTTAAACCCAGAACCACAAATGCTAAATTTAAGAAGAACATCTTGGGCCTCACCTGGTTGAGTGCACATGTTACAGTGTGCAAAAGACCAGGGTTCGAGCACCCGGCCCCTACCTGCAGGGAGAAAGCTTTGCAAGTGGTGAAGCAGGGCTGCAGGTATCTCTCGTCTCTCTCCTTCTCTATCTCCCACTTCGATCTTGATTTCTGACTGTCTCTATCCAATAAATAAATAAAGATAATAAAAATATTTTTTTTAAATTTTTTATTTAAGAAAGGATTAGTGAACAAAAGCATAAGGTAGGGGGGTACAACTCCACACAATTCCCAACACCCAATCCCCATAACCCACCCCCTCCTATGGTAGCTTTCCCATTCTCTATCCCTCTGGGAGCATGGACCCAGGGTCGTTGAGGGTTGCAGAAGGTAGAAGGTCTGGCTTCTGTAATTGCTTCCCCGCTGAACATGGGCATTGACTGGTCGGTCCATACCCCCAGTCTGCCTCTCTCTTTCCCTAGTAGGGTGTGTCTCTGGGGAAGCTGAGCTCCAGGACACATTGGTGGGGTCTTCAATCCAGGGAAGCCTAGCCAGCATCCTGGTGGCATCTGGAACCTGGTGATTGAAAAGAGAGTTAACATATGAAGCCAAACAATTTGTTGAGCAATCATGGATCCCAAGCTTGGAATAGTGGAGAGGAAGTGTTAGGGAGGTACTCACTGCAAACTATAGTGTAATCCTGCTTTCAGGTATATATTTTGCAGTAGTTTATGGATATGTGTGCACATAAGCTCTCTCTCACAGAAACTGGTGTATATCTAGGTTATGGGACTTTGTTAGAAAGTGAACTACTTGAGATGAAATTAGAGTGTACTATTAAAGGAAAGGTCTCACCCGAGTAATGAAGCTGAAGGGTTGTCATTCCACACGTGAAGTCTCTGGACACAGTCTGAGGTGAAGCATGTTGAGGTGGCAATCGTTGCTTTGGTTAGGTTGTGATCGGCGGATGCAATATTATTTGGTTTGGATTGGGAGATGCATACGGGAAAGTGGGCCCTATCCAAGGGTTCCAGGACTGGGGGGAGTAGGGGCTCTATAGTGAAGATGTGAGGTTCCTGCTGTCTTAGGGTTCAAAAAGACAATCAATAGTTAATATTATCATCACATTATTTGTTAATTGGGTTAACTTTGAAAAGTCCCTTTGTTATGGTTTGCTGTACAGTACCCAGTATCTTGTATATAGCTGTGCTATTGGAAGCTTCTAATCTACTTGGTCTAGGCTTTTGAGAGAGTCCGCATATCAAATACATAGCCTATATATTAAAAAGATTCAGTTTGTGTTTTGAGAAACTTTGAGACATACAATTGATTTCCCCCTCTCATATTAATTAACTACTGATTTATATGTCTACATTTTGCTAGGAGTGTACATAAACACCATTCCCACCACCAAAGGACTGTGACCCATCCCTCCCGCCCACTCCCACCCCCCACTGGCCCAGGAAGCTACATGTCTACCCCTCACCACTGGGTTTTTACTTTGGTGCCCTATTTACAATTTGATCAGGTCCTGCTTTTAGTTTCCCTTTCAGATCTTCTTACTCAACTTCTGTTGATGAGTGGGATCATCCCATACTCATCTTTATCTTTCTGACTTAGTTCACTTAACATAATTCCTTCTAGCTCTGTCCAAGATGGGTCAGAGAAGGTGGGTTCATTGTTCTTGATAGCTGCATAGTATTCCATTGTGTATATATACCACAGCTTTCTCAGCCACTCATCTGGTGTTGGGCACCTGGGTTGCTTCCAGGTTTTAGCTATTATGAATTGTGCTGCTATGAACATAGGAGTACACACCTCTTTTTGGTTGGGTGTTATGGAGTCCTTGGGGTATAACCCCAGGAGAGGAATTATTGGGTCATATGGAAGGTCCATGTCTAGCCTTCTGAGAGTTTTCCAGACTGCTCTCCACAGAGGCTGGACCAATTTACATTCCCACCAGCAATGTAAAAGGGTTCCTCTGTCCCCACATCCTCTCCAGCATTTGTTGCTGCTGTCCTTTTTGATGTATGCCATTCTTACAGGAGTGAGGTGGTGTCTTACTGTTGTCTTAATTTGCATTTCTCTGACAATCAGTGACCTAGAGCAGTTTTTCATATGTTTGTTAGCCTTTTGGATCTCCTCTGTGGTGAATGTTTTGTTCATTTCCTCTGCCCATTTTTGGATGGGGTCATTTGCTTTTTTGTGGCTAAGTTTGCTGAGCTCTTTATATATTTTGGTGATTAGTTTCTTGTCTGATGTCTGGCATGTGAAGATCTTCTCCCATTCTGTGAGGGGTCTCTCTGTTTGTTTAATAGTTTCTTTGGATGTGCAGAAGCTTTTCAATTCGATGTAGTCCCATTGGTTTGTTTCTGCTTTGGTCTTCCTTGCCCCTACCTGCAGGGAGAAAGCTTTGCAAGTGGTGAAGCAGGGCTGCAGGTATCTCTCGTCTCTCTCCTTCTCTATCTCCCACTTCGATCTTGATTTCTGACTGTCTCTATCCAATAAATAAATAAAGATAATAAAAATATTTTTTTAAAAAAGAAAATACCTGATCCCCACACCTATGGGCATCTAATCTTTGATAAGGGGGCCCAAAGGATTAAATGGAAAAAGGAGGCTCTCTTCAATAAATGGTGCTGGGAAAACTGGGATGTAACATGCAGAAGAATGAAATTGAACCACTTTATCGCACCAGAAACAAAAATCAACTCCAAATGGATCAAAGACCTAGATGTCAGACTAGAAACAATCAAATACTTAGAGGAAAACATTGGTAAAACACTTTCCCACCTACACCTCAAGGACATCTTTGATGAATCAAACCCAATTGTAAGGAAGACTAAAGCAGAAACAAACCAATGGGACTACATCAAATTGAAAAGCTTCTGCACAGCCAAAGAAACTATCACACAAACAAAGAGACCCCTCACAGAATGGGAGAAGATCTTCACATGCCATACATCAGACAAGAAACTACTCACCAAAATATATAAAGAGCTCAGCAGACTTAGCACCAAAAAAGCAAATGACCCCATCCAAAAATGGGCAGAGGATATGAACAAAACATTCACCTCAGAAGAGATCCAAAAGGCTAACAAACCTATGAAAAAAACTGCTCTTGGTCACTGATTGTCAGGGAAATGCAAATTAAGACAACACTAATATATCACCTCACTCCTGTAAGAAGGCATACATCAAAAAGGACAGCAGCAACAAATGCTGGAGAGGATGTGGGGACAGAGGAACCCTTTTACATTGCTGGTGGGAATGTAAATTGGTCCAGCCTCTGTGGAGAGCAGTCTGGAAAACTCTCAGAAGGCTAGACATGGACCTTCCATATGATCCAGTAATTCCCCTCCTGGAGTTATACCCCAAGGACTCCATAACACCCAAACAAAAAGAGGTGTGCACTCCTATGTTCATAGCAGCACAATTCATAATAGCTAAAACCTGGAAGCAACCCAGGTGCCCAACAACAGATGAGTGGCTGAGAAAGCTGTGGAATATATACTCAATGGAATACTATGCAGCTATCAAGAACAATGAACCCACCCTCTCTGACCCATCTTGGACAGATCTAGAAGGAATTAAGTTAAGTGAGCTAAGTCAGAAAGATAAAGATGAGTATGGGATGATCCCACTCATCAACAGAAGTTGAGTAAGAAGATCTGAAAGGGAAACTAAAAGCAGGACCTGACCAAATTGTAAGTAGGGCACCAAAGTAAAAGCCCTGTGGTGAGGGGTAGACATGTAGCTTCCTGGGCCAGTGTGCCGTGGGAGTGGGTGGGAGGGTTGGGTCACAGTGTTTTGGTGGTGGAAATGGTGTTTATGTACACTCCTAGTAAAATGTAGTCATATAAATCACTAGTTAATTAATATGAGGGGGAAAATTAATTGTATGTCTCGAAGTTTTTCAAAACACAAACTGAATCTTTTTAATATATAGGCTGCGTAACTGATATGCAGACTCTTTCAAAAGCCTAGACCAAGTAGATCAGAAGCAACCAATAGCACAGCTTTATACAAGATACTGGGTACTGTACAGCAAACCCTAACAAAAGGACTTTCAAAGTTAACCCAATTAAGAAATAATGTGATGATAACATTAACTATCGATTGTCTTTTTGAACCCTAAGATAGCAGGAACCTCACATCTCCACTACAAAGCCTCTACTTCCCCCAGTCCTGGAACCCTTGGATAGGGCCCACTTTCCCGTATGCCTTTCCCAATCCATATCAAATAATATTGCATCTGCCGATCACAATGTAAGCAACACAACGATGGCCACCTCAACATGCTTCACTTCAGACTGTGTCCAGAGACTTCACGTGTGGAATGACAGCCCTTCAGCTTCATTACTCAGGTGAGACCTTTCCTTTCATAGTATACTCTAATTCCATCTCAGGTGGTTCACTTTCTAACAAAGTCCCAAAACCTTGATATACACCAGTTTCTGTGAGAGAGAGCATATGTTCACACGTATCCGTAAACTACTGCAAAATATATACCTGAAAGCAGAAGTACACTAGAGTTTCAGTGAGTACCTCCCTAACACTTCCTCTCCACTATTCCAAGCTTTGGGTCCATGATTGCTCAACAATTTGTTTGGCTTCATATGTTAACTCTCTTTTCAGTCACCAGGTTCCAGATGTCATCAGGTTGCCGGCCAGGCTTCCCTAGACTCAAGACCCCACCAAATGTGTCCTGGAGCTCAGCTTCCCCAGAGACCCACCCTACTAGGGAAAGAGAGAGGCAGACTGGGAGTATGGACTGACCAGTCAACGCCCATGTTCAGAGGGGAAGCAATTACAGAAGCCAGACCTTCATCCTTCTGCAACCCACAATGACCCTGGGCCCATGCTCCCAGAGGGATAGAGAATGGGAAAGCTAACAGGGGAGGGGGTGGAATATGGAAATTGGGTGGTGGGAATTGTGTGGAGTTGTACCCCTCCTACCCTATCATTTTATTAATTAATCCTTTCTTAAATAAAAAAAATTTAAAAGAAAGGAAAAAAAAAAGAGAGAATACCTGGAGGTAAATATCTTCTGCTAAGAAGTAGGGTAATATCTGGGTATCAGGTAGAATAGAGAGGGTCTTACACAATAAAGAGGAGATAACTTCATAAGATAAAAGCTTCCCTGTAAACACATGTGCTGTCTTAAGATAGTTTTCTCTGATTAAAAAAAAAAAAAAAGACAATGTCTGTGGATATCCCTACTACTAGACAGTTGGCATTATTTAAAGTAATGGTAGGTCTCTCCAGAGGTTCAGAGAGTCTGGATTAACTTGATTTCCACTTAACAAGGTGATTCATAGTGTAAACTCTAGGCATAAGAGAAAGTCCCTGTGAACCAGGGAACGGGTTTGTCAGGTAGAGTATAGGATTGATATTCCTGAAAGGCCAGGTGTAATTCTCTGCACCTGTATCTGCCTGAATGGTATTCTGCCACCAGCATAAAATAAAGTAAAATAGGTGCTGGGGAGACAGCGTAATGGATCTACAAAAGACTTTCTTGCCTGAGGCTCTGAGCTTCCAGGTTTAATCCCCAGCACCAACATAAGCCAGAGCTGAGCAGTGTTCCTGTCTGTCTGTCTGTCTGTCTATCTATCTATCCATAATCTTTCTGTCATCTATCTATCTCTGTCTCTATTTCTTTGTATCTTTCTCTCATATCTTTTTCATTAAAAAATGAATAAAATATTTAAAATGTAAAAAGAAAAGCCTGCTTGAACATGTTTGTAGAAACGAGCCTTGCAATATTTGGCAAAAAAGTATGATGACTCTTGACAGACCCAAACCTTGACAGAACAGTACCCCTGGAATCTATTTCTAGCATTCAAGACAGAAAATGTCTTTTTGAACACATCTGCTTATTACCAACACATCCTTTATAAACCCCAGCACTCAGGTTTTATGGCCTTGTTGTGCATCTTTGAACAGACACAGCGAAGACATTAAAAAGCATTGTCTTCTATGTCACCAAGCTTTCACTTCACCTTTAATCAAAATGCACAACCATGTTAGGGATAGTGATTGTCATCACACAAATGAAACTGGTTTTGTTAAGGACTTTAGAAGCAGATAAAGAGAAACAGACATGAATGCACAAGGACAGCAGTGTTTCTTCCAGGGAACCCTGATAACTACAGAAGAACAGCATATGTGTTTGCCAGTTAAGAAAGTGCCTGCCAAGCCCTGGCTATTGCTATATGCCTCCATTTCTTAAACGGAATACAAGATTCCAAAATTTTCTTTCCAAAACAGTTTATTTATTTTTTTGTGGCCCAACATTTTGAACTTTCAATGTATCACAATTGTATTTCTGTTATCCCTAATGCTAGTTTAAGTGATTTGTACTATTTGGTGGTGATGTCCTAATTTGCTATAATTAATACACGGAATTTTACCCTTTCCTACTCTGTCCTAAAAGATTTTTTTTTTAAAATCATGGTCCCATTTGAGAAGAGAACTCAGTGGGTTCCCAGTATAGTTTTAAGTGATTTTTAATTTTTAAGTGATTTTTAAGTATTCAGTAAAAAAAAAATCTAAGTTTTACCACAAAGTTATCAAATCCTCCTTATAAACCCTTTAGGAATGAAATCAGAAAGCTTTTGAAAAACCAGAGTAAAAAAGTTAGAATAAACTTTTTTCTCTTTGTTGCTTCACCTGTTCGTTATTATTTTCTGAGCAATTTGAAAGACATGCTCAATAAGTATTAAATGAATAAAGGTCAGGGAAAGGTCATCATTTCTTTTGAAAGAGGTACATTTCTTAAATCCCACAAACTGTAATTGTCTAACTAAAGAGAGAATATAACCTCATGAAGAGAGAATTCAACTTTTATTTTTCATTCAGAGCACATTCTTCTGATCTAGGTATTTATACCGAACAATATTAAAAGTTTTCTTTAACTTAACACTTTGTAAAAATAGAAGAATTCATTGCAAAGAACAAAAATCTGTACTACAATGGAAGCTAGATACAACTTATGACACAGGGAACATGACTAACAAAAAGCATTAGGTCAGTTGTAGAGCTGAATATTTCCTTGCTAAGTACCAATGAATTGAGTAAGGTTTGGATATATTTTGTTTTTCTCTCATTTCATTTTATAGGATGTCGTGTACTTACTTGCACCACTGGGGCCTGTGTCAGAATCTTTACAACTTATACTTGAACTCTGCTCAAGTACTTGTTGAAATAATAAAAAACATCCTGTTATAGCATACATGCATAGTTTTGTAATGGAGTAAAACTAAAATAAGTCATTCAGGTTTTACTGTGCAAAAAATTAAAAAAAAAAACACTACACCAGTTTTATTTCATTTACTTCTCCCCTAGTAAAAACAAGAGCTCCATAATGTAAGGACATTTTTTTTTCCGGTTGCTGGGGATTCACCACTCTGTGCTGATTTTTCCAATGTAGTGAGAGAGAGGTAGGGAAAGACAGCATAGCACTGAAGCTTCCTCCGGTGAAAGGGGGCTAAGCCTGAACCTAGGTGCGTGTGTGTTTGTATAAAGCAAGTGCACTATCCAGGTGTGAGCTATTTTCTTGGCCCAAAAGGGATTTTTTAAAAAAATTTTTTGGTGATTCATTATTGGACCACCAAGAACTGGAACAGAGTCTGATATTTTTTGGATGAATGAATGAATGAGTCAATCAATGAGTCAGTCAATCACTGATGAATGAATGAATGAATGAATGAATGAATGAATGAATGAATGGAACTACAATAACTATTGTACAAATTAAGTAAATTTTCTAGGGGGACTGGAAGGTGGCACACCCTGTTGAGTGCACCAAGTCCAAGATCCAGGTTCAAATTCGTGCTAGCCACCTGAAGGGGGGAGGCTTCACAAGCCTGATGTTACAGTATTGGAGGTGTCTCTCTGTTCATTTCTCTCTCTGTTTCCTCCTTCTTTCTCAGTTTCTCTCTCTCCTACCCAATAAAAATAATGAGAGAGAGAGAGAGAGAAAGAGAGAGAGAGAGAGGTTTATGATTGAAGAGGTCCCTGGTCCATGAACACATAGTATGATTTGAGGCCAAAGTATAACCCTTCTTATCTGACTTCTAAAGCCAAAAAATACATGTTGGTAAAATTAGATTTAATATATGAACAACAGTAAAATAATTTAGGACTCTTGCAATATAGCCTACAAACATAAAGAACACAGCAAA
This sequence comes from Erinaceus europaeus, assembly GCF_950295315.1. Lineage (NCBI taxonomy): Eukaryota > Metazoa > Chordata > Mammalia > Eulipotyphla > Erinaceidae > Erinaceus > Erinaceus europaeus. Next base: position 73,740,065 of record NC_080175.1, read on the forward strand.
ACCAAACATACATTAAAAAAAATACATGAAGTAAGCACAGTAAACTAGATAGCTGGAAAAAGTTGTAATGTAACTAATACATCCCTTACATATCCCAATGAGTTGAAGAGTTATATATAAAAAGAATTGAAAAGAAACCAGAGAATAGATAAATGAATATGTAGGTAAACATCTATCTGATCCAGGAGTTAATAAACCTTCTTCTGAATAAGAATGATTGTGTAGGACCAGAGAGAGAACTCACTGGGCATGGCTTGAACCTTGTGGCACGGGATCTGTCAGACATACAACCCAGGTGTGAGCCTGGCCCGCACCACTGGAGGAAGCTTCAGTGCCATGGTATCTCCCATCATCACTCTGTCTGAGGAAGTCAACTCGGAGCAGTGAAAGCCTGCTGACAAGAATAACAATGATGTGACCAATAAATATTTTACCAGATACCAAACTTTCCAGGAATGCAAAATTCTAAAAAATTCCATTTTTCTTTTAAAATATTGATTTATGTATGTATTTTTATAAGATAGAGATAAACTGACAGGTAGTGTTGGAGAAGAAGACAGCTGCAGCATTGCTTCTCCACTCATGAAGCTTCTCCCCTATAGAGGGGGATCAGGAGCTTGAACATGTGTTCTCAACCAGGTACTCCACTGCCCAACCCCTAAAATACCTTTTTTTTTCCATCTATAAAATTGGGAAAGAAAGCCAAATGCACTGCACTAAGTATTGGTCAATGTTCCGTGAGATTTAAACTCTTAGGACTACCATTCAGAAGAGTAATTTGATATTGTGATTCATACAAAGTAAGGTTGTGTATTTTTGTCTTGTCTTCTTCTTCTATCAAGGTAATTGGACATGTACAAAAAGATTGACATACAGGACTGTGCTTAGAACATGACAACAAATTTCAAACAACTCACATGCCCGTCACTGTACTCCTTGAAATCACACTTGAAGAAATGTGATTATAAAGCAAAGTTTTCATCACATACAGATGAATGAAATGGACACATTATTACAAACCCAGCTTATCAACCCAGCTTAAACATAGGTATCTTGTAACCAAGAAGCTATCACAGTTGATAGAGCATAGGACTTGCAGAGACAAGGTCTCAGCTATAGTCCCCAGTCACAGATATAACAGGCAGGAGCTTGGTTTCTCTAGCTATCTTTCATCAAAATAAATCTTATTTTATTACTTAATTATTTATTATTATTTCACCAAAGCACTGCTCAGCTCTAGCTTATGGTGGTGCAGGGGATTGAACCTAGGACTTTAGAACCTCAGTCATGAGGGATTTTTTCCATAACCATTATGCCATCTACCCCCACTTACAAATGAATTTTAAAGAGTAAGCATATGAAGAGTAAGCATGTGTTTACAGAATATATATATATATATATATATATATATATATATATATATATGTATATAACTATGATGATCTTATATAAAAAGATAAGGTTTCACAAAACCAGTTGCCACTTTTTGTGGGCAAAATTAGATTTTTTAAACAAAGATATTACATGAAAAATATTTTTAATCTATTTAATAATAATTGATAAGACCATAGGATAAGAAGGGTACAATTCCACACAATGCATGACAGTATTTTACCTGACAAAAGTCAAGAAATATTTTGAAGTTAGAGTCAAATCAAACAGCTCTCATTTGGTCATTTAGCTACAATTATTCAGTTGCCGCATTATTTGCTTCAGACCTATCAAGGATTATATAGTCTAGCTATGGATTTTCTTTGGGGGAGGGGCTTTAAACATGTCACTAATTCAGGAAATTTTTTATCTCTAAAAGTAGTAAGGTCCAAAGAATCCACTAGAAGCATTCAAATGCTATTAAAAATTATGTTTCTGTTTTGTGATGAGGCAGTTGTTCTGATTAAAAGGTAAGGGTATACACAAACAGTGCTGCAGCCTATTTATATAGTTAAAATACCAAGAAGAGGGCCCTATAGGTAAAAGAACTAGGACTGCTGTCATTATTTGTAGACTTCAGTCACAGGATTTGCAAAAGCAACGTTATCATCTGTTCAAGCTTCCCCCTTGACACAAAAACAGGAATCTGGCTGATCCTCTAGATCAGGAATGCAATTCAGAACAAATCATGTTTCTTGTGTGTGATTTACCAAGTCAGTTTCTTTTCATAGTTTTCTGAGAAAAGTCCAAACTCATGATTTAGTTACACTGCCAACAAAGCAAGTCATGAACAAGAAAATCATTATTAACATGTTTAAATACCCTTAAAACTATTTCCAGTGTACACCCTAGTCTGTTTCTATTATATTTTTCCTGCCATCAGAACAATCAGCTCCTCTCTACCTTTCTAGTACTGCTAATCAGACTTAATTTCCCCAAAGTGGGTTAACTTGAGGTTTCCTTTCACTACCAAAAGGTCCTCCTCCTCACACCTGCTAATACCCCAAGTGTGTCAGCGCTCAAGACAGTAATGCTTCTGATTTCATTTCACATAGAATATTTCTAAGGAGGTATTTCTTGTTTAATTGATAACAAATCACTTATCATCTATATCTAATCACCCCAAATATAGCATGGTAGGTCCCTGCTTAAAACTGAACAGGTGTCAATTTTGGCAGATCAGTTCTGCCACTGAAAATAAGAAGTGAAACTAAATGGAATGAGATCATCTGAAATCAGCAGTCTGCAGCGATAGCAAAGGGAATTGGCAGGACTAGATCACAAAGAGGGCAGAACTTAACAGATGTAAGCAGACGCTAGCTATCACTTGGACCCTGGAGGAATTTATCAGTTTTGTGGATGCAAGGATGAGAGTCTGAGTTTTGTATTCAGAGAAGGAGGCAACTGAAGGACTGAGATCAAGATGTAAGCTTTTGATAAAGATATGGAGTTTCAGGGATATTTCTGGGTTTTCCTCAAATACCAAATTCTAGAGAGGTAGCAGGCAGAAGACTGAAACTTATCCAGAAAGGTTCTGAAAGTTTAAATCTATCTTAGGAAGTTTCATAAAAATATACCATTAAACAAGTGAGAAAGCTACCCTGAAAGTAGTTTCAATAGTATCTGTAGTATACGTATCCGACATATAGTTAGTTAGAACATGCATCGTATATTATAGAATATTACAGAATATAAACATGTATATGCCTATAATCAGAATACATGATACAATCATTTTTTTTGTTTTGTTTAGTCTCAAGGTTTCATTGCTCTGGGTTGACTTTCTAAGATAAGAGACTACAGCACAAAATTTCCTACAGTGCTGTCAGATTCAGGCTTGAACCTGGGTCACATGTCTCACAAAGTAGGCAGACTACACAGGTGAGTTATTTAGCCCATTTAATAGAATCCAATTTGAAGCAAATGGGAAAGACATCAATAAGAATTTCATAAACAGACAACCAATAAAGATAAATACTTGATGATGTCACTTATAGGTGAAACTTCAGAAGCAAGGATAGTAAGAGTAAACATTAGGTGAGACTTGGACCAGGTAGGGTGTATTTCACCAAAGCAAAGGACTCCAAGGAAGTGGGTGAGGGAAGAGATGGAGATGACTTGGGACCTGGCTCATGATAGTGGAAATGGACCTAGGTTGGGGAAGCTAGTGTCTTGAAAACACTTAGGCACCTATCATGACAAGATGAGAAGTTCTACCTATGTGTCAATGACTATATTGTAAATCATTAGCTGACCCCCCCAAGTTGGCAAAATAAATAAACATACAATAAAGAAACAAGTTCATTTATCTAAGATCATCTGGAAAGATGTTCAGCTTCATGAATAATTATGAAATTTAAATCACATAGCAATTACTACTGTAACTCAGAAGAAATTAAAGTAAAAACATGTACCAACTCTAAGTGTTCTTTAAGATGTAAGAGCACTCATATATTACTTATGGAAACACAACTAGAAAGATATTTGGTAATAGTTACTAAAGTCACTTAAATGAGTATCACTGGCCCAGCTATGCCTCTCTCAGGCATAAACATTGTTGTAATGTACCAGGGTGTATTTCCAAGAGACAAGTTTTTCTTTTAATTCCCTTTTGTTGCCCTTGTTCTTTTATTGATGTTGTGGTTATTATTGTTGTTGTTATTGATGTCGGTGTTGTTAGATATGACAGAGAGAAATGGAGAGAGGAGGGGAAGACAGAGATGGGGAGAGAAAAATAGACACCTGCAGACCTGCTTTACCACCTGTGAAGCAACTCCCCTGCAAGTGGGGAGCCGGGGCCTCGAACTGGGATCCTTACTTATGCAGGTCCTTGTGCTTCAGCGCCACATGCGCTTAACCCACTGTGCTACTGCCCGACTCCCCAAGAGACAAGTTTTAAAATGTTCAGAGTGCAACTGCTCACAATATCCCAAGTTGGAAACCTCCCCCAGATTTAATAATAGTATCTTGGAAAATAAATAGTATGTGTATATGATAGATACTAATGAACAGTGAAAATGAACAAATTATAACTTTACAAAATAGATGGCATGTTCCAAACACAATGGAGAATGGAAGGTGCTAGACTCAAACGATCGCATTTGTTAGTATGTTCTGAACAAACGTCTAAAATTGTAAAAAGTTAGCAGATTGTGCTGAAGATTAGAAATGTGCTTTCTTTTAGATATCTACCATCACTGAGGGATAAAAAATAAATAAAAGAGCTTCTGAGGGGATATGGTGATGTTCTGTTTTAACTAGGTGGTACTCACATGAGTATGTTCACTTTTTGGAATGCATTCTAGTACAGATTTCTTGAAAGTAAATAAATGGGTACAATTTAAAGAAGGCTGAGTGGTGGCATACTCAGTCGAGTGTACAAGTTATAATATACAAGGACCCAAGTTCAAACCCCTAGTGTCTATCTGCAGAGGGGAAGTTTTACGAGCAGTGAGGTAGTATTATAGCTGTCTCTCTCTCTCTCTCTCTCTCTCTCTCTCTCTCTCTCTCTCTCTCTCTTACCCCTGCCTCATTTTATTCAGTAGGACAAGAAGTTGAGAGGGGAAGAAGAGATAGGGAGAAAGAAAGATATCTAAGACCTGCTTCACAGCTTGTGAAGCAGTCTCACTACAGGTGAGAAGAAGGGGTTCGAACCTGAATATTTATGTAGGTCCTTGTGCTTAGTATTATGTGCGCTTAACTATGTATGCTACCACTTGGCCCATCTCTCTCTCTTCCCCTTCACTGTTGATTACTTTATCTCTATCTAATAAATAAATAAAGTTATAAAAATGTGTACAATAATTAAATTAAACAGTGCATAGTTTTATAGAACTTAAATAATTCACTAATTTAAATAGTGAATGTAACCTAAATATAAAAACTTTGTATAAGAGCATATATTCACATAGAGAGAGGATCTGCTGTTAGCTAGTCCAAGATCTCTGTCCTAGACAGAGGTTAAATCCTAGTTTGCATTCAATCACCTCCTAGACACAATTGATTTCTACATTGTATTCTATTAAGCTGCTGAGCAAATATTAATTGAATGCCTAATTGCCATGCTAGTGGGAAAAGCTTAAGTAGAAGATATGATCCCCAATTTCATGGCATTTGCAAAGTATTTACAATCTCTTTAGCAAGATGGATTAGAAATAACATTAGTAAACAGAATTTGAAGTCAGACTAAACCCTCCTCCCCCCTTAACTTTCACTTTTTCTCCCTTACTCTCTCTTTTCAAATTTAAGACTATGTTAACATTAATTTTGTACAATCTTGAATTTCAAATCCTGAATCTGACGGCGTTTGGGAAATTCTTTCAGTCACCAAAGCATCCTTTGGATCATATTTCCTGCTCACAGAAGGTGATCACAGCCTTTGGAAACAACAATGCCAGATGCTGAGAGACTATAAAGCCAGAGCAGAGGGAACAGCCAATCCCAAAGCCCAGAAAAATCTCTATCCAGAGTCTCTCCTTTCAGTGATAAAAGGAAAGGATTGAGTAGTGCATGCTATATTCTATTCAAAGCATTTTCAAACAATCTCCTTCTCAGTTAACTTCCTAGTTAAGTTTCATAACAGACCGAACTTACTACACAAATTCCATTTTTAAAAAGATCTCTCTTTTTAAAAAAAATATTACCTTTGTTTATTGGATAGAGACAACCAGAAATCAAGAGCGTAGGGGGAGGTAGAGAGGGAAAGAGACAGAGAGACACCTGCTGCCCTGCTTCACCACTTGTGAAGCATTCCCCCTGCAGGTGGGAACCAGGAGTCCTTGCACATTGCAACTAACATGTGTGATTAACTACGTGCATCACCACCTGGCCCTCACAAATTTAATTTTGGCTTTTACTTCCATTGTCACAGTTTCTGCTCCTTCTATAAATGCCCCTATGAGATTCCAATGCCATTCTGATCAGTGAGATACACCTCAGTGTGGAAAGTAAACTGGACCAGGTTAGACTACTGATCGAACCTGTTCTTGACAGCATATACCATTTCTTCCCAGTCCCACAGCTAGTCAGATTGAACTATCACATGTGTTGAGTTACCAGTATTCTGTGCACTTCTCTCTTAACTTATTTCTTCTCTTTTAACTCTTTGGAGAATTCCAAATACATGCATTATATCATCAATTAAAGTTTCAGACTTTTGAGGCAATTTTTTAAAAGTGTTTGGAGGTTTTATTTTTTCTGGATAGTTTTTAGTGATATATCTTCAAGTCACTACTCATTTCATTTTTTTCCCCTGCACTCTCTACCTGCTGTTAGTGTCCTCCAATGTTCATTCATGTTTTCTTTCTATTTTATTTTATTTTACTTTATTTTGTCACCCACACTATCACTCAGGCTCAGTGCCTAGACTATAGCTCCATCACTTCTGGTGGCCACTTACTTTTTCCTTCCTTTCTATCTTCCTTCCTTCCTTTTGTTTGACAGGAAAGAGAGAAATATAGAGATGATATAGCATAAATATAGCATAGCTTCAGTGCTCATGAAGCTTCTCCCTTGCAGGTGTGGATGTAAAACTAGAACCCTTGTGCATGAGAATGTGTGTGCCCCACCAGGTCTGCCACCACCTGGCTTCTAGAGCATTTTCTTTTTTTTTCTTTTTCTTTTTTTAATTTTTTATATTTATTTATTTTCCTTTTTGTTGCCCTTTTTATTGTTGTAGTTATTACAGTTGTCATTGTTAGATAGAACAGAGAGAAATGGAGAGAGGATGGGAAGACAGAGAGGAGGAGAGAAAGATAGACACCTGCAGACCTGCTTCACCGCCTGTGAAGAGACTCCCCTGCAGGTGGGGAGCCAGGGGCTCCAACCGGGATCCTTAGTCTGGTCCTTGTGCTTCTTGCCATGTATGTTTAACCCACTGCGCTACCACTGGACTCCTTAGAGCATTTTCATGAATAGAAATTCTTAATCTACTAAGTAAAATATTTTTCTTTGTGTTTATTGAGTTTTGCATCTACTAAATAAATCTTTGCCCATTTTAAGCACTAATATATATTCTTGCTTTCTTTAAAAATTATTGTTTCATATGCCAATTTTTTATCTAACTGGAATTTATCTTTGGCAGTATTATATGATGTGCTAAGATTAATTTCTCTCATATGAGTATTTTGTTAACTAAACACTTGTTGAAGACATCAGTATATCTCAAAGCACTATGTTGTAATTTTGTTATCTAATTTTATTCCTTGTCCAAAATTGACTTAAAATTTGACAGATCTTCACTATTTTCATTTTCAAACAAATTTTAAAATAATTTTTCAACTAGTTATATAGAATTAGAATATGTCTAGATTATGAGTCATCTTCCCTGAGCTTATAATGTTGAAACATATTTACATTCTTCTTATTAACTTCTCTTGTTTACTATGATTTCTATTTATTTATCACTAGTTACTATTGAATGAAGATTATTTATTTTTTAGTTAGGTTTAGAGAGTCAAAGAGAGAAAGATAAAGAATCAGAAGCACCGAAGCTTCCTTCTATGTCTTGGGGTATGGTCTGGGGCCAAACCCGAGTCACACACATGACAAAGCAACAGAGAATCCAAGTGAGCCATTTTGCTTATTGTAGCAGTTATGTTTGTTTTTAAGGAATTTTGCATCCTTGTTATGAGCAATATTAGCCTGTACATTTCTTTTCTTATAATGTCTTTAGGTACTACCGGCCTCATAAATTTGTATTTCTTTTTGTAACATAAATGTTTGATAGGACTACTCAGTTAAATCATTTCATTTAGCACAACTTCTAGGCGTTTGATAAAAATTCACAGATCAATTCTGAATAATAACACAAAATATCCAGAATGTCAAACATGTCAATGTGTCCATAACTTCAAATTTCTAATCTCTTTCCGTGCCAGATATTTGTTCTGAATCCTTTGAGAAGCAATAAGGACAATGTGAAACCTACTAAAGATTCTTTCCAAAGCAAATACACAGAAGCACATCATCATCCAAGGAACCGGGCAACTTAAATCCCTTAAGGCTCCATTCTGTTTGTCCCAAAGTCTACCTCTCTTTGCCAGGAAATACACAAGAGAAAAATTCTCACCTTCCCCTTCTACCTGCATAAATATTCTTTGAAATAAAGAAATAGGGAAGTAGATCTGCACATTGCTCCTCCACCCACTGCACACCAGACAGTGCAATAGTTTTGCTTGCTTACTTTCTTCCTTCCCCTTTCTTCCTTCCTTCCTTCCTTCCTTCCTTCCCTTCTTTCTTTCTTTCTTTCTTTCTTTCTTTCTTTCTTTCTTTCTTTCTTTCTTTCTTCTTTCTTTCTTCCTTTCCTTTTTTCTGTGTGTATGTGTTTGTTTCACAGAGTACTGCTCAACTCTGGTTTATGGTGGTGCAGGGGATAGAAACCTGTACTTTGGAGCTCAGATGTGTGTCTTTTTGAATAGCCATTATGTGATTCACTCCTCACCTCCCACCCCAGCCCATACCTCCCTCAGTGAAACTCGCTTATACACCAGGCAAAAAGCCTGCATGTAGCCTCAGCAGAATAGCAGACATCCAAAAGTTTTTGTGAGCTCCACCAAAACCCTCAAAATATGCTACCTAAAGGCAAGAATATAGAAGATGAGATTTGGGGTCTCCATTTTGGAAAAGGCTATTGGGTCTATTTTAGGTATATTCCGAGGAGCCCATGACTTTACTAATTTTTACCTGGGCCTGACAGTTAGCATATGTTCTTGCCTTTAGGTTCCTAATTATTAAACAATTTGTTCAATTTTATATCTTAATGCTTTTTCATCCACCATATTGTAGATGCCATCATGATGCCAGCCTGACTTCACCAATGTGTCCTGGAACCCCCACCTCTCCAGAGCCCTGACCCACTAGGAAAAGACAGAAACAGGATGGGAGTATGGGATGACCTACCAATGCCCATGTCCAGCAGAGAAGCAATTACAGAAGCCAGAGCTTCCACCTTCTGCACCACGTAATGATCCTGAGTCTATGCTCCCAGAGGAATAAAGAATAGGAAAACTTTCAAGGAAGGGGATGAGATACAGACCTCTGGTGGTGGGAATTGTGTGGAAGTGTACCCCTCTTACCATATGGCCTTTTGCCAATCTTTTTATTTTATAAATAAAAACATGCTGCCAACATTGGTCAGTCTTTTGTATATTTTATTTTTGATATATGACAGGGGTTGGTGAACTATAGGCTACAAACCAAATTAAGATTGCTACCCATGGTCCAAGAGTTAATGGTTATTACATTTTTTTAAAAAATGTTATAAAAAACTATAAAGGGCTAAGATAGCACAGTGGTTTGCAGTTAGAATTTCATAGCTGAGGCCCCAGATGTCCCAAATTCAATCCCTGCCATCACCATAAACCAAAGCTTAGCTGTGCTTTATCCTCTTCTTCTCTTCTCTCTCTCTCTCTCTTTCTCTCTCAATAAAATATATTTTTTAAAAACTTGAAAGAAATGTGACATGCAAAGTTTCTGACATGCAAAGGAAATCACATGAAACTCATATTTCACTGTCCAAAAGGATATGTTTGATTGGTGCCCATCACATTTATTTGTTTATATATATTCTTACACACCAGAGAAGTTACCAGAAATATTGCAGTTAAAGAGACTACTTCACGGGGCCAGGTGGTGGCGCACCTGGGTGGGCGCACATGTTACAATACTCAAGGACCTGGGGTTTGAGCCCCTAGTCCCCATCTGCTGGGGGAATGCTGTGCAAGTGGTGGAGCAGTGTTGCAGGTGTCTTTCTGTCTCTCTCTCTCTATCACCCCCTTCCCTCTCGATTTCTGGCTGTCTCTATCCAGTAAATAAAATAAAGATAATAAAAATATTAAAAAGAGAGAGAGAGACTATTTCACTCCAGGTCTCACAGAATTTAGAAATCACAACACCAAGGATCAGGCAATGGTACATCCTACTCAAGAGCTCAGCCTCTTAGTGTGCACAAGCCCATCATTCTCACATGCAGAGGAGAAGCTTCCTGAACAGTGGAACAGTGCCGTAGGCATCTCTCTTTCTCCCTCTCTCCCCCTACTCCTTTATATCTCTCTGTTTCTAAAAGGAAATGGAATTTAAAAAAAAAAAAGAATGCACAACACCTTCCCCAGTGTGTGACCCATAGGAAGCACTGAACAATGATTTACTTATGACATTGATAACATATGACTAAGTAAAGAAACTTTTACCCAGCAATCAGTTACAGTTAAGCATAGAACCTGGCCAACTTTTGCAGTTGTGAGCCAAACACTCCTTACTATTAGATCAAGCTTTGCTCCTAGTGCCTTAAAACAACATTATTCTTAGAGTTGTCATAGAATTAAAATTCTTTCCAGCTTCTATGCAGTCTTGGATGCTTCCTTGACTACAGGTTCTAATATGCTGAAGTGTTCATAAGAAAGCCTCTTCTGTTGTGCCCACAAAATGTAAATAATGATAGAGGAGACCTTCTGCTCACAGCCCCGCTCTCAAACAGCATTCTGATAAGTGCAGGCACACCTCAAGAACTAAGCTTATGGGAGGTGGGGGGGATATATAAAAGCAAGCCCTATGATTAACTATATCCAGATGGGAGAGAAATGTGTTGACATTTCAGCAAGAATGGTCTTCGATTCAAGCCAAAGAAAATTCCCCATTTATACTTTCTCATCAGCCAAGGTTTCCAGCTGCACAGATTCTCCAGTGAACAAACAGGCTGGGACATGCAATAAGGTTACTGAAGTATGTGCCAGTAATCACAAACTGCAATTAAGCAGTGATGACCTCAACCTGAAGCTTTCTGCAGGATAAATGACTACCTGCTAACCCCGTGGCCAGAAGCAGCCTTCCTTCTATCCAGAGTGCTCTGGGATAAAATGAATGCTAGAAACAAAATGTGTTTCCTGTTTAAATCATTTCCCAAAGCTACCTTTTCCATTACTACACCACAGAATTGACTTTTTAAAGGCATTTTGATGTATAAAGAAAACAAGTTTGATCAACAAAAGTGAGAGAAAAAAAATCATATTCAAAAACAGTAGAAAACTTCTTGTGGGTATGACTGTGCATGATCAAGTCTGAATTAAAACAGTCAAACATCTGGACTTGAGTATCTGAGGTTCCTCATTTGAATCTCAGTATTCTATGGACTAGAGTAATATTCTCTTTCTCTCTCTCTCTCATGCAAAGTTCTCTTTCAAGTGTAATAAATAAAGTCTAAACAACAATGCTTCTGCATAAATTATCAGTTTTTCTGAAACATAGGAATTAGAGTATTTAATGGAAGAAGATACCTGCAAATTTATCACTCTAGAAATGTGAAGTGAAATTACAATTATTATAAATAACTATTATAATCATGATTACTATGGATTTTAATATCTTGGTTCAGTTGACAAGAATAGAAGAACAAGATTCGACTTCTGGAGGCAGAGCTATGAGCAGCAGATCGCTTTCTCTCTTCTCCTCTCCTCTCCTCTCCTCTCCCGGATCAACTAGGAATACCAAAGGAGACCACCCGGGACTGAAACAAGACAGGACTAGAATGACCACAGGAACCCAGTAAATCACCCGTGAGTACAAACACATGTGGCTGGTGACAGAGAGGAGAGAGGAGCCTAAGGAGAGATTAAGTGACTGCTAACAGCTCAGCAGTTTATCAGTTGAGACACCACCTCCAGTCTGCTCCACCAACAAGGGGACAGCTTAAGGGATGAGAGGACTCCCCAGAGACTCACCAAGTGCAACTCTGAGTCTCCATTGCTACTACCCTCAGAATCTGGAACAGCAACAGGGAGGGAAACCAGGGGACAGAGATCTAACTGGGAAACTCAGGAGAAGACCTATACCTTGTAGCATAGCTGAGGGGCTGTGAAAGTCTCTTTGCATAACCACTGGATTATCTCTGCCACACCCTGCTTTATCTCTTGGTCAGGAGTCAGTGATTAAGCTAAGAAGCATATTGATAGATTAAAAGCCTTCAGGCTCCCATAGCCTACAGGGAAGAAAAAAAAAGAGGCTTTTACACCACTGAGCTCCAACTCAGGGATTGAAAAAACTGTTAACTTCCACCACTGTAAACCCTTTAATTAAATTACTTAGACACAAGTCTATCCAGGCAATAGTGATCAATAATTTGAAAAGTACTGATAAAGGGAACTCATAACATAATATATAAAATGGTTAAAACAACAAGAAAAAATATTGGAGACTCGAACCAGGACAAGAATCCAGCTAAAAGTCCTCCAGAGGGTGAAGCACAAAACAACGAGTTCAACATCCAAACATTAGCTAAGGAAATAATAACAGGAGTGAGTAAAGAATTTGAAAAAATTGTAATCAGAAATGCAGGAACAACAAATGAGAATATGGAAGAAAATTCTAATTATCTCATGGTTATTAGAGAGCTGGAAGCTGAAATTGCTGAGCTAAGAATGCAACTAGCTGAACAAGCTAAAACAGTATCAGAGCAGGGCAACAAAATAGATGAACTCCAGAAAGCAGTAGAGGGCAGAGAGAATAGAATCTATGAGGCTGAAGACAGAATTAGCAAGATTGAGGATGAATTAGAGACAACTAAAAAAGAAGTAAGAGATCTCAAAAAGAGATTAAGAGATGCTGAAAACAACAACAGAGTCCTATGGGATGACTTCAAAAGAAACAATATATGCATTATTGGCTTACCAGAGGAAGAAAGAGAAGGAGAGGAAGAAAGCGTTCTCCAGGCCATAATAGCTGAAAATTTCTCTAGTCTAGACAACACCAAAGACATAAACATTCAAGAAGCCCAGAGGGTCCCAAACAGAATTAACCCAGACCTAAAGACACCAAGACATGTCATACTTAGAATGGAAAGGAATAAGGATAAAGAAAGGATCCTGAAGGCTGCAAGAGAAAAACAAAGAGTCACCTACAAAGGAAAACCCATAAGATTAGCAGCAGACTTCTCCATACAAACACTACAGGCCAGAAGAGAATGGCAAGATATCTATCGAGTGCTCAATGAGAAAGGCTTTCAGCCAAGAATACTATATCCTGCTAGACTGTCATTCAGACTAGATGGAGGCATCAAAACCTTCTCAGACAAGCAACAGTTGAAGGAAGCAACCATCACCAAGCCTGCCCTGAAAGAAGTTCTGAAAGGTCTCCTATAAACAACCAGAGCACCACAAATAGGACATATATCAAAACACTCTAAAACTCTTCAAGAATGGTGTTAAAATATCTTCAATCTTTGATATCAATAAATGTCAATGGGCTGAATTCACCTATTAAAAGACACAGAGTAGGAAGATGGATCAGAAAACACAACCCAACAATATGTTGTCTATAGGAAACTCACCTAACTCAACAAGACAAACACAGACTTAAAGTGAAAGGATAGAAAACTATCATACAAGCCAATGGCCCACAAAAAAGGGCAGGAACAGCTATTCTCATATCTGACATGATAGACTTTAAAATAGATAAGATTAAAAAAGATAGGAATGGACACTACTTAATGCTCAGAGGATCAGTCAATCAAGAGGACATAACAATTATTAACATCTATGCACCCAATGAGAAGCCATCTAAATACATCAAACTTCTACTGAAAGAGCTACAGCAATATATTAACAGTAACACAGTCATAGTAGGGGACTTCAACACCCCACTATCTCAAATTGACAGATCATCCAGGAAGAAAACCAGTAAAGACATAAGGGAGCTAAATGAAGAGATAGATAAACTAGAACTATTGGACATTTTCAGTCATTCATCACAAGAAACTGGAATACACATTTTACTCAAATCCACATGGGTCATTCTCAAGGATAGACCATATGTTAGGCCACAAAGATAGCATCAGCCAATTCAAGAGCACTGAAATCATCCCAAGCATCTTCTCAGACCACAGTGGAATTAAACTAACACTTAACAATCAACAAAAGATTAGTAACAGTCCCAAAATGTGGAAGCTCAACAGTACACTTCTTAACAACTTCTGGGTCAAAGAGGAAATCAAGGAAGAAATCAAAATGTTTTGAGAGCTCAATGAAAATGAAGACACAGCTAACAAAATATTTGGGACACAGCTAAAGCAGTCCTAAGAGGGAAGTTCATAGCTATACAAGTACACATTAGGAAACAAGAAAAAGCACAAATTGACAGCCTGATTGCACATCTTAAAGCCCTAGAAGAAGAACAACAAAGGAATCCTAAAGCAACCAGAAAGACAGAAATCACTAAAGTTAGGGCAGAAATAAATAACATTGAGAATAGGAAAACCATACAAAAGATCAATGAAAGTAAATGTTGGTTCTTTGAAAGAGTAAACAAAATCGGCAAATCTTTAGCCAGACTTACAAAACAAAAAAGAGAGAAGACCCAAATAAATCGGATAGTAAATGAAAGAGGAGATATCACAACAGACACCGCAGAAATTCAACATATCATGCGAGGCTTCTATGAACAACTATATGCCACCAAACTAGAGAACCTGGAAGAAATGGATGATTTCCTAGATACCTACCAACTTCCAAAACTAAGTAAAGAGGAAGTGGATAACATGAACAGGCCCATCACAGCTAATGAAATCGAAACAGTCATCAAAAATCTTCCCAAAAATAAACGTCCTGGTCCATATGGTTTTACAAATGAATTCTACAAAACCTTCAAAGAAGAACTAATACCTCTACTTTTAAAAGTCTTCCAGAAGATTGAAGACACTGCAATACTCCCTGCCAGCTTCTATGAAGCCAACATCACCCTGATACCAAAAGCAGACATGGACACAACCAAAAAAGAAAACTACAGACCAATATCTCTGATGAACATAGATGCTAAAATACTGAACAAAATTCTAGCCAACCGGATACAGCAGTATATTAAAAAGATTGTTCATCATGACCAAGTGGGGTTTATCCCAGGCATGCAAGGTTGGTTTAATATATGTAAATAAATCAATGTGATCCACCACATCAACAAAAGCAAGACCAAAAACCACATGGTCATATCAATAGATGCAGAGAAAGCCTTTGACAAAAAACAACATCCCTTTATGATCAAAACACTACAAAAAATTAGAATAGATGGAAAATTCCTCAAGATAGTGGAGTCTATATATAGCAAACCTACAGCCAACATCATACTCAGTGGTGAAAAACTGGAAGCATTTTCCCTCAGATCAGGTACTAGACAGGCCTGCCCACTATCACCATTACTATTCAGCATAGTGTTGGAAGTTCTTGCCTTAGCAATCAGGCAGGAGCAAGGAATTAAAGGCATACAGATTGGAAGAGAAGAAGTCAAACTCTCCTTATTTGCAGATGACATGATAGTATACACAGAAAAACCTAAGGATTCCAGCAAGAAGCTTTTGGAAATCATCAGGCAATACAGTAAGGTGTCAGGCTATAAAATTAACATTCAAAAGTCAGTGGCATTCCTCTATGCAAACACTAAGTTAGAAGAAATTGAAATCCAGAAATCAATTCCTTTTACTATAGCAACATAAACAATAAAATATCTAGGAATAAACCTAGCCAAAGAAGTGAAAGACTTGTATACTGAAAATTATGAGTCACTACTCAAAGAAATTGAAAAAGACACAAAGAAGTGGAAATATATTCCATGTTCATGGGTTGGAAGAATTAACATCATCAAAATGAATATATTACCCAGAGCCATCTACAAATTTAATGCTATCACCATCAAGATCCCAAGCACATTTTTTAGGAGAATAGAAAAAATGCTACAAATGTTTATCTGGAACCAAAAAAGACCTAGAATTGCCAAAACAATCTTGAGAAAAAAGAACAGAACCGGAGGCATCACACTCCCAGATCTCAAACTGTATTATAGGGCCATTGTCATCAAAACTGCTTGGTACTGGAACATGAACAGACACACTGACCAGTGGAATTGAATTGAGAGCCCAGAAATGAGGCCCCACACCTATAGACATCTAATCTTTGACAAATGGGCCCAGACTATTACATGGGGAAAGCAGAGTCTCTTAAACAAATGGTGTTGGAAACAATGGGTTGAAACATACAGAAGAATGAAACTGAATCACTGTATTTCACCAAATACAAAAGTAAATTCCAAGTGGATCAAGGACTTGGATGTTAGACCACAAACTATGAAATACTTAGAGGAAAATATTGGCAGAACTTTTTTCCACATAAATTTTAAAGACATTTTCAATGAAACGAATCCAATTACAAAGAAGACTAAGGCAAGTATAAACCTGTGGGACTACATCAAATTAAAAAGCTTCTTCACAGCAAAAGAAACCACTACCCAAACCAAGAGACCCCTCACAGAATGGCAGAAGATCTTTACATGCCATACATCAGATAAGAGTTTAATAACCAACATATATAAAGAGCTTGCCAGACTCAACAACAAGACAACAAATAACCCCATCCAAAAATGGGGGGAGGACTTGGACAGAATATTTACCACAGAAGAGATCCAAAAGGCTGAGAAACACATGAAAAAATGCTCCAAGTCTCTGATTGTCAGAGAAATGCAAATCAAGACAACAATGAGATATCAATTCACTCCTGTGAGAATGTCATACATCAGAAAAGCTAACAGCAGCAAATGCTGGAGAGGGTGTGGGGTCAAAGGAACCCTCCTACACTGCTGGTGGGAATGCCAATTGGTCCAACCTCTGTGGAGAACAGTCTGGAGAACACTCAGAAGGCTAGAAATGGACCTACCCTATGACCCTGCAATTCCTCTCCTGGGGATATCTCCTAAGGAACCCAACACACCCATCTAAAAAGATCTGTGGACACATATGTTCTTGGCAGCACAATTTGTAATAGCCAAAACCTGGAAGCAACCCAGGTGTCCAACAACAGATGAGTGGCTGAGCAAGTTGTGGTATATATACACAATGGAATACTACTCAGCTGTAAAAAAAAAAATGGTGACTTCACCGTTTTCAGCCGATCTTGGATGAACCTTGAAAAAATCATGTTGAGTGAAATAAGTCAGAAACAGAAGGATGAATATGGGATGGTCTCACTCTCAGGCCGAAGTTGAAAAACAAGATCTGAAAAGAAAACACAAGTAGAACCCGAAATGGAATTGGCGTATTGCACCAAAGTAAAAGACTCTAGGGTGGGTGGGTGGGTGGGAAGAATACAGGTCCATGAAAGATGATGAATGACATAGTGGGGGGTGTATTGTTAAATGGGGATCTGGGGAATGTTATGCATGTACAAACTATTGTATTTACTGTTGAATGTAAAACATTAATTCCCCAATAAAGAAATAAATTATATTAAAAAAAAAGAATAGAAGAACAACACCAGCAACATAGCTCACTAGGACAGTGTGCTGTTTGCCATTTTTGCTGTCAGGACTTCATGGGGGCTTTGCTCCTGCATGATTCCACTGCTCTCACTGGAATCCATTTTCTCTTTCATTTTTTTTCAAATAAAAGGCAAAAGGCAGAGAGAGAGGATAAGATAAAAACAGGTTGGGGGTATGGATCAACCTGCCAATGTGCAGGTCTAGTGGAAAAGCAATCATAGAAATCAGAACTACTTGCTTCTGCAACCCCCCAAAATTTTGTACATACCCTATAAGGGGTAAAAGACAGGAGAAGATGAAGGGGCTCTGGACCCCAGTTCCACTAGGACCTGACACATATGTCACCAGGAATCTTTGTTTTTATGGCATCAGTAAAAAGGAAGTAAATCTGGAAAACACCAGAGGAAGTCAGGCACTGTTTCTCTTATCTAAGAGAGAAGAAGAAAAATAATTGACAGTCAGATGTAGTAATAGGGGAAGTCAGGCGGTAGCACAGTGGGTTAAGCACATAGTGCAAGGACCAGCAAAGATCCTTGTTCAAGCCCCCAGCTCCCTACCTGCAGGGGAGTCACCTCACAGGTGATGAAGCAGGTCTGCAGGTGTCTTATCTTTCTCTTCCCCTCTCTGTCTTCCCCTCCTCTCTCCATCTCTCTCTGTCCTATTCAGCAATAATGACAACAATAATAACAACAATAATAATTACAACAAGTACAACAACGGAAAAAAACATGGGAAACAAAAGGGGAAATAAATATTTTAAAAAATGCACAGCCTACTCAAAGTAAACCCTAGCAACTCACCATGTTTGAAATTTCTTTTCTAAATGACTAGGTCTTTTGTTGTTGTTGTTTTAATGAGAAACTTCATGTGTAAAACATTCCTGAGAGAGTTATACAGTGTGATTTAAATTCATCTTGAGATGAGAAAACTAATACCAATACCTTTCTTAAAGATAAGGCAAGAGACCACTTTTATAGGTTGAGAAATTTAAGCAGTGGATTATAAAAAATATTTTTTAATGCTCTTAAAATAACAGAAGAGTGGGAAAGAACTAATTTAATGTTTTGTTCCTGAAAGAAATGAAATAAGATAAAGGCAGCCAGGTACTTACTTGTATCTCCAGGTGCCAAGATATGTGACCTGTTAGTCCTTTTACCTGAAGATGGATGGGTCTGATAGCAGAGGGGGAGGTGAAAGCTGTTTTGACAAGTATTTGACTGCACTGAGTCTTTATTTTCAGAGGCCTCGTGTTCTTTTAGAGAAGTAGCAGAGTATGGCAGTGGGGTTAAAGTTTTTCCAGAGGAACAAGAGATTAAGTGCCCATTCTACCCTGAGTATCCCCAGACTCTATGACTCTGATCCTTTCCCTCAGGGATGGCACACCCCTCTGAGTTCAGTGGTTTTCATTTACTTAGGAAGATAAACCTCAGCAATATCTAAGCAAACAAAACCTTTTCTGGCCTGGCCTCAGACACCAAAGCAAAATTACATTTGGATTATATTATGTTTTCAGACAAAGCATACTCAAGTTCTAAAAGAAACTTTATATAGCCTCTGCCTTCCTCTTCATGAGGAAAGAAAAGTTTAAGAATATTTGGGAGGAAAGCCCCACTGTGGAGATTCATTCTTCATTCTCAAGATTAGTTAGTCAAAAACAAAAAATTTAACATCTCTCTATTGGCTATGAACTACCAAATCAGAAGAGTAAAGAATAATGAACAGAGATAGAGTGAAGAAATCAGCATGAATTGCTAACTTTACTTGCTTTGTCATAAGGAGGAAGTGTTGTAATGTTGTTTTTTTTTTCAAAGCAGAAAACTACTTTGTCTCTGAACATATTCACTAAGATTGGAGGGCAAAAGAATCTTAATTCTTCTCCATAAAGCTTGAGAGAAAGACTGATGCTTCAGATAAAAGAGTAACTAGAACATTTACTAGGCACTAAATTTGAAACCATTGTAGTCTAAAACCTAGTTCCAATCAAGACCCAATTTAGTCTATACCACACCTACCAAGGAATGGGTTCAGACACAAGATTAAAGTTGAAAGTGGAAGTGAGAAGCAGATTAGAAGATCCATTTTCAGGGGCCAGGTCATAGCTCGCCTATGTGTGAGAACTCAATTTGAACACCTAACACCACATAGAACCTTGCAAAGGGCAAGCTTCACAGAGTGGTCACATGATAACTTTTATTCTTTCTCTTTCTCTCTCTCTGCCTTTCACCTTTTATTTGAAAAAAATTAAAGAGAAAATGGATTCCAGTGAGAGCAGTGGAATCATGCAGGAGAAATGCCCCCATGAAGTCGTGGCAGCAAAAATAACGAGAAAAGAAAAATCCATTTTGGGCCTCTTGTTATAGACTATAGAAGCAAAGGAGCAGCAGAATGACTCTCTTTTTGCAATATATCCTGTCAGAAATATGTCTTTCTGCTCTAGCCAGTCTCCTCACTTTTTTGATAGTTAACTATCAAAAGATAATTACTTTTATCTTAAGTCTACAACTGCTTAGTTGTTAATTTAAAAGCACAAAGGACTGAAGGTAAGAATTGATTAATGTCTCTGCCCAAGGAATTTAGTGACTACAAATGTTCTGCACCACCATAAGCCAGAGATGAGCAATGCTCTGGTCAAAGCAAAACAAAATAAATGCATTATATTAAGGGTGTTCTTTTAAATTTAATTTCAGATCTATGTTACCTAACAAAACATTTTCGAGATTGTTTTAAACAGCATGAACCGTAATAAATTCACAAGGGAAAATATCTACTCCTCTTTCATAGTTAAAATATTACTTTCTGGGGCTGAGTGGTGGCACACCTGGTTGAGTGTACATGTTACAGTGTTCAAGGACCCAAGTTCGAGCCCCCGGTCTCCACCTACCAGGGGAAATCTTTGCAAGTGTTGAAGCAGAGCTGAAGGTGTCTCTCTCTGTCTCTCTTCTTATCACCCCCTTCCATCTTAATCTTTCTTTTTTTGGTTTAAACTTTTTTATTTATTAATTTATTATTATTTATTTATAAAAAGGAAACACTGACAAAACCGTAAGATAAGAGGGGTACTTGGCAGCTGGGAGGTAGCGCAGTGAATTAAGAGCATGTGGCACAAAGCACATGATAAGAGGGGTACAATTGCACACAATTCCTACCACCAGAACTCCGTATCCCATCCCCTCTCCTGATAGCTTTCCTGAACGCAGCACCTTAGACGGCTCGGCCATCCTGACACCATTATCCTGATAGCTTTCCTATTCTTTATCCCTCTGGGAGTATGGACTCAAGGTCATTGTGGGATGCAGAAGGTGGAAGGTCTGGCTTTTGTAATTGCTTCCCTGCTGAACATGGGCTTTGACAGGTTGATACATACTCCCAGTCTGCCTCTCTCTTTCCCTAGTGGGGCAAGGTTCTGGAGAATCAGACCTCCAGGATACATTGGTGGGGTTGTCTGTCCAGGGAAGTCTGGCTGGCATCATGGTAGCATCTGGAACCTGGTGGCTGAAAATAGAGTTAACATATAAAGCCAAACGAGTTGTTGACTAATCATAGACCTAAAGGCTAGAATAGTACACATGAGTTGGGGATGTCTCCCTTCTGTAGATAGCTAATAGGCATATTTTATACTCCAAAGTACCTATGGCTATACTAGTTTGTTTTCCCCCCTGAGCCTGAAATCTGATATGCAGGTGGATCCTACTTATTGTCTGGGGAGATGATGTCATGACTGGAAAAAGGACCAGAAAGCTGGATCAGGGAAGAGAGTAGCTCCTTCTCAATTTCTGGCTGTCTCTATCCAGTAAATAAAGATAAAAAAATTAAACCTTTAAAAACATTACTTTCTTACTTCAATGTATGTGGATGTAGACATTAAAAATTCTAATCATTTCAAAGCAGTGAAATCGGGTTCACATTTTTTTCTGAGTAGGTAACACCCCCTTGAAAATAACTATTTTGCTTATATAATTTTTCTCCAAGCTTTTCAGCCAGAAACTGCTATCAAAGTAGGATTTTAACACAGCTAGATTAACTTATTGATTCCCTTTTTGTTGTCCTTGTTTTATTGTTATAGTTATTATTATTGTTATTGTTGTTGTTGTTGTTGTTGGATAGGACAGATAGAAATGGAGAGAGGGGGAGTCGGGCTGTAGCGCAGCGGGTTAAGCGCAGGTGGCGCAAAGCACAAGGACCAGCATAAGGATCCCCGTTCGAACCCCGGCTCCCCACCTGCAGGGGAGTCGCTTCACAGGCGGTGAAGCAGGTCTGCAGGTGTCTATCTTTCTCTCCCCCTCTGTCTTCCCCTCCTCTCTCCGTTTCTCTCTGTCCTATCCGACGACGACGACAACAACAATAAAACAACAAGGGCAACAAAAGGGAATAAATAAATAAAATAAAATATTTAAAAAAAAAAAAAGAAATGGAGAGAGGAGGGGAAGACAGAGGGGGAGAGAAAGATAAACATCTACAGACCTGCTTCACTGCCTGTGAAGCGATTCTCCTACAGGTGGGGAGACAGATGGAGGTTCAAACCGGGATCCTTATGCCAGTCCTTGGGTTTCGGGACACGTGTGCTTAACCCACTGCACCACCTCCTAACACCCAAATTAACTTTTATTTGGATATGAAAACTGAACTAAATCTTCCCCGACAGTAACTAAAACGAACAGGTAATATGTAACAGGTTACATGGAGATTTTTATGACTGCTTCACTACTCTGTACCATTCAGAGATTTTTAATAAGCTATTGTCTTCATATCCTAGGCCATGGTTGTGTACGAGTATATGAAGTAACTCCTTATTCAGAAAAAAAAAAGATAGCTAGCTTCAGTGTATATCTGGGTTTATGTAGGCATTTCTTATTTATTTATTCATTTATTCATTCATTCATTCATTTATTTTTTCTTTATTAGGGAATTAATGTTTTACAGTCAATAGTAAATACAATAGTTTGTACATGCATGCCATTTCCCAGTTTTCCACATAACAATAGAACCCCCACTAGGTCCTCTGCCATCATGTTCCAGGACCTGAATCCTCCCCTACCCACCCACCCCAGGGTTTTTTCCTTAAGTGCAATACACCAACTCCATTCCAAATTCTGCTTTGTGTAGGTTGGGAGTCAGGAGAAAGTTCTACAGTAAGAACTCTCCTCCTGCTGTCTCTGTTCTCAATAGCATAGGTCTTCAGGGTACCTTTTCTCCCCTGGGTTTCTATGTTTGTTTTACTCACTGCTTCCCTAGTCCTTTGCTTAGTACACCTTTATAAATAAACCAGAAAATCTTTGTCACTGAAGGCTCACCACTGGCTGGAAAAAAATGGGCTTTAAACTTTGAACACTACTAGACTCAACAATGTAAGTCATGTTTTAGAAAACAGGTAGTAGTACATATGTTGAATAGGTGATGTTACTATATCCTAAGATATCCCCTCTGGGAGATGAGTCAAACAAAATTCTCCCACTTCTCAACAGTGAAATGTGATTTAACTATAGCATCCCAAAATGTTATGTGAACACTTGTTAAAGTTTACAAAACTAACTTCTAACTTCTTCCCTTCATTTATATATATATATATATATATATATATATATATATATATATATATATATATATATGATTAACAGGTAGTCAAATTTGATAGTTAATTATCCTCCAACCTTACAACTTAGCTTTTTAATTTTTTTGTATACTGTTGTAATGTTGTTTTTGACAAGGAAATTTTCATGTTTACTTCAACTTCTCATTTATTATCTAATTGTTTAATATCAGGATCAGTCAGATAAAATAAAAAATGAATTCATGGTTACCTAAACTAGCGGAAATAGAATATGAAAAACACATTTCAGTGCACTCTTAGGTGAGCAATCTTGCCCTCTATTGCTTGAAAAATATTATCCTCTGATTTATCTTAAGTATTTCATCAATATCTGAAACAATACTGAGAAGATAAGAAAACAAATATATTTAATAGAGCTCACTGTAGAAATTTAGATCAAATAGGCCCCTAAAACAAAGCTATGTTTTTCGTTTGAATCTGAAGAATAAGAATTGAAAGCAAAGGCCTGGCCCAGAACAGATGAAAAGCCTTGTTCAATTACTGCTATTTAAATTTCAAATTGGCAAATGATAAAATATAAATCCATTCTAGTTTTAGCAGTTTCCTTAGCTCTTGCTCACCCACCATGGATCTTGAGACACAGTAAAGCACCTCTGTTAGCAACCTTACTGCAGTATCAGTAGTAGAGGAGCGATGTGATAAGTCAATATATATGTTTATGAAATGTATGTTCTTATTAAAAATGAAAAGATATATTTAGAGTTGTCTCCAACCTCCTAATAACATATTTATAATACATTGGTGATGATATTTACATGTGTTTCCTTGTGAAATGAGATGATGTCAATGAGTCATAATTTCAGATGTTAATACTTGCTGTGCTATAATTTTGCTCCTCAGCTTCCAGATTGCTTAAAATGCTTTGAAAATAAATCCCATAACTGTTCTTTCCCTTGGAAAATGAAGATTAGTTTCACAATGGAAGTTCTAGTGTATACTTTATTCCTTGCTGGAGTGTCTTGGGATGATATTAAAAAGGATTTCAGAAGTCCAGCAATTTCAGTTTCTTATTAAATGATG
This sequence comes from Erinaceus europaeus, assembly GCF_950295315.1. NCBI lineage: Eukaryota > Metazoa > Chordata > Mammalia > Eulipotyphla > Erinaceidae > Erinaceus > Erinaceus europaeus. Next base: position 73,764,411 of record NC_080175.1, read on the forward strand.
GTAATGGCCAAATTTGAGCAATGTTTTACATGGTTAAATTTTTGAGTTTTGCCATGCTTAACTGGCAAATAGTATACCTATGAATTGAAGAAGCATTATTTTCATCATTTTTACAACTTGGAACTAATTTCAGTGCTTGTAATAATTTTCACATGGTTAATCTTTAGGATTATTTATTTTATTTCATAGGCACAACTCAGTAAAATCTACAAGGAGTCAAAAAATAATTTTGGTCTTCCATTGCTTAGTGTATATAAAAGGAGAACATGTCAGAAGTCACTGCTTTTTAGTAACCAGACACAATTTCCTGATAAATGGATTATCTGAGCAATCTTACACTAATATGATGCATTTGTAAAATTAGAATGTCAATTATTGAATTTTTACAAAGATTTTACTTGTCTTTTTCTAAGTGCTTTTTTACATAATGAATATTAATGTTCTGTAGAAAACAATGTTATTTTCTATGATAATTTAGACAGGATAGATGAGTTCATTATTTTTCTATCTCTTTTTAGTTTTTAGGAGTTTACTAGAGAAATCATAAATTTAAATTCTAAATTGACAACCACTAAAGAGTTTTATCATTTCATTTTGCTTTTTGTTCACCCATGGATGTTGAACTATAATATATTGTGAAATTGTAATCCATGCATTCTCAAATACCACATAAGTTATATGAAAAAACAATTAGTAATAATGTTTAAGTTATCTCTTATGAGTACTTTCCTGAAAAACAAAAAACAAAGCCATGATGTTATAGTTTAAAAATATAAGATTCACTTTTTCCCCAAATTTTTATTTATTAATAATTAATGGCTTACAGTATAATTGTTCACACATAGGTACAAACTCTCATCTCTTACATTCAAAAATGAACTAACAAAAACAGTTACTAAACTGGACTTTTAATCCAGAAAATCTAAATCTTTATAGTTAAAAATTTTCTCTGAGTTTTTAATTGAGCAAACTTTGAATAGTTCATTTGTTTTCAAGCCTACACACTCCTCTGAATTCAGTCAGTCTCTTAGATTTTTTTCTACTTTCATCTGCCTTTGTTTGTCTTGAGTCAGTAAAACAAAACATTGTTATGGCTTGAGATTTCCTCATCTACTCATGGATGAAGGGAAGAGGCTACATTACAGTGCCACTCTGGAAATCAGTGATGAAGAGGCAGTAGGAAAGAGCAGTTGAATGTATTTGTTCATGAAAGCCTGATCCTGATAAGTAATGTGAAATAAATACTAGATTTGGACTTGAAGTCTCACAAAAAGATTTCAAAGTCAATATATATTTTACCCAGCATGCTGTTGTGATACCTCTGCATGCTTTGTTGACCATACACCATAATTTCTTTCCTGTTGTGCTTTTTAAAAATGTGTCAAATTTCTCTCAGCTGTAAATAACAGACTCATGGCCATCATAAAAAAATAGCGCAGTATTTTCTCCATGACATCTGGATTCTTTTATACATATTACCCTAGAAACTGTCACTGAACTTCAGTGAAATTCATTCTTCTCTCTTAAAATAAAAATCATTTCTACCATCAGAACTTGTGGTCATTCAGTTCAAGCCCCAGGCTCCCCACCTGCAGAGGGGTCACTTCACAAGTGATGATGCAGGTCTGCAGGTGTCTTTGTCTTTCTCCCTTTCTCTCTTCCCCTCACCTCTCAATTTGTCTCTGTTCTTTCCAAAAATTAAATTAAAAATTGCCTCCAGGAGCAGGGAATTCATAGTGAAGACACCTAGTCCCAGAAATAACCCTAGAAGCAAAAAAAAAAAAAAAAAAAACCAAAACAAAACAAAAAAAAAACTTCTGGTCATTAATGTGTGATTGCACAACAAAGGTAATTTCATAATAATGAAAACTAATATGTACACAGAAGATTATAAGAACTATTCTGATCAGCATATAAAACATGGTTCCTGGCAGTTAGAAGTTTACAATCCAGTTAGGGCAGCTCAGGTAAGTACACTGATGTAATGCAGGTTGATGGATGCCCAAATGAGACAACAGTGATTTCTAATGGAGTTTGGGGAGGTCATAAATACAGATTGACACTTCAGTACTAACCTCAGGCATTCCTTTGGCATTGCACCTTTGCATGGATATTTGGACAGTATCTGCAGAGATTAAATAAAAAGAGAAGATCATTCCCCGCCCTTTCCTGGAGACTTTGTAGGGAGAGCTTCTGCCAGATAGTATATTCTAATTAAATGCCCATTTGCCCCCTTTATTTCATACCTCTGAGCTATTAAGAAAGGGAAAAGCAGGATCTTCTTCATGTTTATGTTCCCTTTGCCTCAAACTTGCTTAATAAATGTTCACTGAATGTGGTTTTTAATGACTGGAAATCAATACAAGCAAAAGTTCAGAGCAGACTATAAGCACAAGCAAATGGCTGTGTAGAGAAGTTTTATCTTTTTTTTTTAATTTATTTTCCCTTTTGTTGCCCTTGTTGTTTTTCATTGCTGTAGTTATTGCTGTTGTTATTGATGTTGTCGTTGTTAGGACAAAGAGAAATGGAGAGAGGAGGGGAAGACAGACGGGGGAGAGAAAGACAGACACCTGCAGATCTGCTTCACCATTGTGAAGTGACTCCCCGGCAGGTGAGGAGCTGGGGGCTCAAACCCGGATCCTTTCGCCAATCCTTGTGCTTCAAGCCACCTGCGCTTAACCCACTGCGCTACCGTCCGACTCCCGAGAAGTTTTATCTTAAGGAAAATGAAAACCAGCTTAAGTGATTAGGGACAAGACCTGGAGTATATGCTAGTCTAGATCAGTGTTATTTTCTCTTGACTGAACTCACAGTTAGATGTGAGTAAACTCAGAGTTAGATGTGAAATCCTTTCTCTTAGTCAACTAGTTCCATTGCTGTATATTTTTCTGTGGTGGAAAGAAAATACTAGCCAGACCTGAGATCCTTCATGGTCAGTCCTTACATTGTATTCTGCCCAAAATCAGTCCACTGGAGGGCTTGGTGACCTTTACACAATACATGTTATAAAGGTGAAAGCAGTTGAGTACTGAAAAAAATTGAAGGACTGAAAGACTACCCTACAAGTCCTGTGCAGAGAAATACAGCACTTAAGGCTTAAAGGAAAAGACAGTAGACAGGAATAGTGGGAGTGAGTTGTTATTCACAAACTGTGCAGAAAAACTTTGAGGAAAGGGAAAGAGATATATATGACTTCAGGTTTCTATGACAAATTAGTAGTAGCTTTGTGGAAGTAAGCCTCGGAATTAAACTCCCAAAAAGTTACTAGCAAGTTAAAGACATTTGGTTCATGTAAGACATGTTAGTAATGGTGATGTGACACATAGTACCAATGTACTAGAAACCTGATGAGGACTTTTCTAGAACAACAAAGGGTAAGCTAAGTAGTAAGAATATATAATGTAGGTATAGTAAGGTTTCAAAGGTAGAAGAAAGCTCTGGATGGCCTAAAAATTAGAAAAGAATTTAAATGTATTTTTGAAAAAAAATAGTATTATTATTTATTAATGAGGAGAAAGAGAGAAGAGGAAAAGAACAAACCAGAGCAATGCTCTTGTACTTGTAATATCAGAAGTCAAATTTGGGAACATTTGAATGTCTTTGAGTAAATCATTTGATCTCTCCCTTCAATAAAAATAGGGTAACCCTTGTCCCTTTTCCCTCATGGAAAAAATATAGAAATGAAATGAGATGACAAATTGATTTAGAAACCATTATGCAAATATGTTTTGTTATTCTTCTCCACACTTATTTCCATATCCTTCCCATAATCATTTTTCATAATAAAAATAAATCAAGACATGTTAATTATAATAATACTTTAGCAAGCAATCACAAAACTGCGTAGTTATTATGAAGAATGAATCTAATGTATGTTCAACTCTGTAACACAAAAATAGTATATGAAGAAATATTAAACAATGAAATAAAATGCATATAAATTTATTTCTGCAGCTTATTCTTTACCCAGCATTGTACACTGAGAACCACTGTGCTATGTGCAGTACAGAGCACTTATGTAACTTGTCTATGGTTCACATAGTGACATAACATCATCTAATCTGAAATGACAGTACCATCATTGTTCTATCTACCACGCACAAAGGGCAAAAAACACAGCCAATTAAATTACAGCATGTCATCAATAGCAGTTTGTGGCCCTATTTCAGAGATGTTAAAGTATAGAGAGAAATGTACATCTTGTAGCTGATAAAATATTGAAGATGATAACTGCTAAGTGCTTTTTATCTCTTGGTTTCTAACTACCTTGTCTAAAAAAAAAAAAGGTGATTTATAAATCCCTCTTGCAGAATAATCCCCTTTTCTCTTCATGCTTCATAACATACTCAGCTAAATCTGTAGTATGATCCCAACTATTGAAAGATAACAAGAAAGGGAACCAAGTTTGTCCCCCATTTGTAATCATGGTTTATCCCCATTAAAAAAAGAATGATGGCTTGAGGGGCCAGGTCATGCTTCACCCAGGAGCACACATTACTATGCTTGAGGACGCTGGTTCAAAACACCTATAGTGGGGAAGTTGTATATGAGTGTGCAGCAGTATTGCAGTGTTTCTCTTTCTTTCTGTCTCTCACCCTTTATTTAAAAAAACAGTGAGAAATAAAAGTGAAAAGTGATTCCACAAATGGTGAAGTTATACAGGCACCAATCCCAGTATTGTCCCTGGTGATTTAAAAATATATATATACCTTCATGTTTCTCTGAAAATAATAGTACTCTGCTATTATTCTGTCTTTCCAGTAGGATTATCTGTAAAATGGATGCAGATAGATTGGGCAAGGTTTGGCCATGCACAAAGCCCAGTTTTAAGCCCCTATACCACATGAAATGTTCAGTCACTCAGGGTGAAAGCCTGATGCTATGCTGTCCTGCCTTCTTTGTCTATCTATATAAACGGGAAAAAAAAAAAAAGAAAGAAAGGAGGAAAGAAAGAAAGCATTGTAGGTGGTGACAGGCATACATCTCCAGCTCTACACACAAAGTAAATAAATTTTTAAAAATTTACCCATTTGAACCATGTACGCTTAACTGAGCACATATGTTATCATGACTAAAGACCTGGTCCCCACCTGCAGGGGGGAAGCTTCATGAGAGGTGAAACAGGTCTACAGGTATCTCTCTTTTTTTCTGTCCCTCTCTATTCCCCCTACCCTCTCAATTTCTCTGTTGTATCAAATATAAGAAAAATAATATAAATCATTAATTAAAAACTGCATTTGTGGTGCTGGGTGGTGGAGCATCTGGGCACGTGCTACAGTGCACAAGGACTCGGGTTTGAGCCCCTGGTCCCTCACCTGCGGGAGGGAGGGGGCGGGGAGCAGGTCTTTAGGTGTTTCTCTGTCTCGCTCCCTCTCTATCTTCTCTCCTCCTCTCAATTTCTAGCTGTCTCTATCCAATAAATAAATAAAGATAATAAAAAATAAACTGAGTCTATTATCATCAGGATTTCCAATGCAGTTCCCAATATTTAGCTTTAAAAGTCACTCAGAAGCCACACAAAAAGTGTATCAACAGAAGGAATTGGTAGCAAATACAGTCCACCTTGGATTTCCTTGAATGTGAGGCAAGGAACCTCAGCTGTCTACAGGGACAAACCACTCACCAAAGGGAGGAGCACTCGCCAACTGTCTGCATTAATTTTAAATATTCGACATAAGAAGAGAGTGAATTCAATTCCATAAGGAGTTCATTGCCATCTGTAGCATGCTCCAAGCATATCAGGCATCATCAGTCCCACTTACTAAGGTCTTAATGTCCAGCGACTAAATGACTGTGCTTTAAACAACTTCTGAGGGGCCAGGTGGTGGTGCACCTGATTAACCATACATGTTACAATGTACAAGGACCAGCGTTCAAGACCCCAGTTCCCACCTGCAGGGGGAAGCTGTGCTACCGGTGTCTCTCCCCGCCCCCATTCCTCTCAATTTCTGGCTGTCTCTATCTAGTAAATAAAATATAATAAAAAATAAAATAAAATGATTTCTGCTTTATAAGTCTTATATTATTCCTACTTCAAAACTATTGTCACTCTAGTTAACAGAATGTTAAACAATCAACTAAGATATCCTGACATACAGGGACTAGAAAATCACCACAAACATCCAAAGAAATAACTCTCTTTCGAGTGGTGTCTATATATAAGGAAATCCAAAGATTTCTGTGAAAACGCATCTGGAACAGAAAAGAAAATAAGGACCCAGCGTCAAAGGCAGTCAGCTCAAGTTCCAGGTGCACGGAATAGACATCATAGTAGTAATGATCCTGACAGGAATAAAAGCACTCAAACCTCAGACATTGAAAAACACTCCAGGAGAAGATTAAATCAATCACCATGAAAAAAGAGCAATTGTGATACCTCACACACAAAAGAATTAAGGAGCCAAGTTAGATAAATAATTAAATAAAGCAATGAAACAAGAAGGCACAGGGGAATGGAAGTGATAAGGAAAATTGTACCTGAGAAACCCTTCTGCCAAAATAGTGAGGGACATAATTTGGAGCAGATTTAAACTAGCTATTGAGTATGGCTGTGTGGAGAGCAGGGTGATTGGAATAGTTCTAATTCAAAATAGAGAAATGAAATGCAGAGGTGCTTGTTAAAATAAAAGTTCACACTGCCGTATCTGGGTGGTAAAATTAGAGCTATTTAGTTTTGAAGCCATGCTATATGGGACGAGAATAGTACATTTATACCATTCTGTATCATGATCCATAGAATAACACCACCAAAAGTGAACCTTGATACACTCTCAGGTTTAGTTAATAATAAGCAAATAATATTGACTCATTAATTATAATACATGTGCACACTAAAACAAGATGTCGATAATAAGAGAAGTGAGGGTTGGGAGAGAAACTCTATACTTTCTGCTCACCTCTCTGTTAACTTAATACTGCTCTAAGAAATAAATTCAGGGGTAGGGGGAGATAGCATATGGTTATATAAACAGACTCTCATACTTGAGGCTCTGAAGTCCCAGGTTCAACCCCCCATACCACCATAAGCTAGAGCTGATCAGTGCTCTGGTAAAAAAAAAAATTATACATATATATATATATATATATGGTCAGGTGGTGGTGCACCTGGTGGAGAGCATGTATTACAATGTGCAAGGACCCAGGTTCGAGCCCCTGATCCCCACCTGCAGGGGGAAAGCTTTATGAGTGGTGAAGCAGGGCTGCAGATGTCTTTCTCCCTCTCTATCACTCCCCTCCCTCTTGATTTCTGGCTGTCTCTATCCAATAAATAAAGGTAACAAAACTTTTTAAAAAAATTATATTAATGTATATATTTAATAATAATTAGAACCATGTAGGGGTGTTGTAAGCCCTATATCCACATTATGTTAAATATTTTCCAATGTTTCCACAACTCCCAGTAAATGTTATCTCAGCTATAAAAATAATTTCATAAAACAGTTTATATTTCTATGTTTTTGCTATTTAAATTACCCAAACATGACTAGCTCATTTAATGTATAACTATTAACTACCTAGTAATTACAGAACATATTTGAAAATTCATGTGAAATAAGGAAATTTTTTATTGCTTTTTTTCAACAGAGCTCACTATCATTTTTTTTTTTTAATTTAAAGTTTCCAAGGCTGATGGAATGAGATCTTTACTTAGGCTGGGAGGGTGAGAGTGTTGCCAGTAATTAATGTTTTTATGATATAACTAAATATCGCCAGTGTGAGTGGGTTGACTCGATTTCAGAATCCTTTGCTGAATAAACTCAAATACTTCCTGATTGCTATAAAAAGGCATTCCTTTGTGGGTTCATATTTAGAACAGTACTTTCAGCTGTAATGAGTATGTGAAAGCTAAGGGATGGAAGTGGAGGACCTGAATTTAAGTTTCTCCCCAAACTAGTTGTTGTCTGAAATGAGGACATTTTACCCTCTAACTCTTCAAATCTACCAAAATATCTATGAATATTAGTTATGAAACAATGTTATATTTTGAGACAACTAAATATTTTAAAGTTTCATCCTACCATGGTTTTCTATTTGATAGCCAACAAGTATTATCTTTCAGTAGTCATTTTCATAGATACTAGAAAACTATTAATGTCTGCCTACATGTCCGTGTGTGTGTATGTGTGCAGATTATACTGCTCAGCATATTAAGTGAACCTACTTAAAGGTTATGTATGTTTGTAGTATATGTTAAAATAGACTTAAAGCAATAGAACTAAGTGACAGGAGCAGATAATTAACATATTTGTTCATGTGAGAATGGTTCCCTATTTTTACTCATTGTATTTCAGCTTCATATGTCTTAGACTCAATAACAGATTTTTAACTTAGGGAAAACAGCATCCAGGTATATTATTGTAGCTTCTCTCATTGGTGATTTACAAGATATTCAAATACCAGCTAAATCTTTCATTTTAAAAAATGTTTATGTACTATAAGAGCATGAATAAAATAGAGAGAGAGAGAGATGGAGAGAGGCCAAAACACTGCTCAAATTGGGCATAAGGTTATGCTAGGAATTGAACCTGCAGACTCTGGGACCTCAAGTATGCAAATTGGTGCTCTCAGAGGCTAGCTCCCTGGCCCCAGATTTAATCTTTTATCATTTACTTTGGTCAAGCTGAGAATAAGATGATGCATACAATCAGGCCTGCTGTGCAGCTGACGTTTAATTCTTGACTTTTAAGAAGTAAACAGTTGTAGTTCTTGACTTTCAAGAAGTAAATTTTTTCCATGTGTTATTCTTTGGATCATGATATTGAAAGCTATGCAGGTACCATGCTGGTATTACACTGCAGAGCAGACTTCTCTGCTGAATAGTTCAAATTTTATGTATAAATGTGACAGAACACAGACAGAAAACACAATAATATTTGGGAAGAGTCAATAAAAATTGCTGGTAAAGGTAACATTTGTACTGGATTTCTTTTACTTTTTTTTTTTTTGCTTCCGGCCTCTGGGATTCAGTGTGGGCACTATGAATCCTCTGCTCCTGGCAGCCATTTTTCCTTTTTTTTTTTTTTCCATTTTATTGGATAGGACAAAGGGAAATTGAGAGGGAAACAGGGGTGAGGGAGAAAGATGGACACCTGCAGACCTGCTTCACTGCTTGTGAAGCGACCCCCTGCAGGTGGGGAGCCAAGGCTCAAACTTGCATCGTTGCCTGGGTCCTTAGCTTAGTGCTATGTGTGTCACGACCTACCCCAACCCCCCCGATTTTATTTGTTTGTTTGTTTGCTTGTTTATGTTTGTCAATGCCAGGGTTTCACTGTGCAGAGCCAACTTTTTCAGATGGAGAATTTCAGACAGAGGGAGAAAGGAGAGAGAGAGAGAGATGGCATAGCACCAAAATCTTTTCCAAATGAGAGAGAGCTGTGTTCAAACTTGGTGAAGCATGTGACAAAGCAGATGCACTATCCACATGAACTATCTTCTTAACCCTGTGCTGGGTTTTTAAGGATGAGCAAGAGTTTGCCACTTCATCCCAGGTAGAAAGAAGAAAGAGTGTGTGCAGAGGCATGGGGGTTAAAATAAAACTCATGTATCCAGGGGACTTTTTTAGTTTGCATCTCCTAGAGCAAGAGAACACAAGTGTGTACTGACCACTTGATATATGTGCAGTGCCAAATATCGCATGATTTTACTTCAAACTACTTGTTTGGGAATGGTTATACGTGCTTGCTTGGGTGATGTTTTTTCTATTTTGACATGACTGCTAAAAATCTCGTGAATAGATATATCATTTGTGTTGTAGTTCTACTCAACAGTGTTCTCCTACAGTGATAGATTTGAATGGATTGTCTGGGGTCAAATCATAGAGTCTTTAGTGATATGAAAAATAGCCTCACTTAGTTCCTTAGAAAAAGTCAACAGACAAACCTTGCTCCACTACACTTGGTGGAGGAGGGGAGGATCTTGGTGCTATGGTGTCTATCCCTCTGTGTCTCTGTCATTCTCTTTTCAGCTGATAAAGTTGGCTTGAACAATGAATCCCTGACAAAGATGAAAGAAAGAAGGGAAGAGGGGGAGACAAGAGACGAGCTAGCCTCAACTGAGAAATCAGAAAGCAGTTAGGGAGTTGAGGAAGATGGTATGGCAGTGAGTAAAAGAAACAGAGAAAAAAAGAGGTCTGGGCCCCACCCCAGGAAGAGCATAGGAGTGTAAATTAGTGTGCCAGTATCTAAAGCCATTAAGAAAAAGTCATTTCCCTTGCAGAACAATAGGGTCAAAACTGGAAAAAAGAGTGACCTAACCGCAAAATGGTGAGATCTGCCTTGGGGAGATGGGGAAATAGTGTGGGCAGAGAAACCAGCAGCCCAAGGCACAAGACACATTTCTTTCTTTCTTTCTTTCTTCCTTTCTTTCTTTCTTTCTTTCTTTCTTTCTTTCTTTCTTTCTTCCTTTCTTCCTTCCTTCCTTTCTTTCTTTCTTCCTTCCTTTTTTTCCTTCTTTCTTTCTTTCTTTCTTTCTTTATTTATTTCCTTCTTTCTCTTTTTTGTTTTAATTTGTATTTATAAAAGGAACAATGACAAAAACCATAGGATAAGAGGGATACAACTGCACACAATTCCCACCACCAGAACTGCATAGCCCATCCCCTCCTGATAGCTTCTCTATTCTTTATCCCTCTGGGAGCATGGACCCAGGGTCATTATGGGTTGCAGAAGCTTGAAGGTCCGGCTTCTGTAATTGCTTCCCCACTGAACATGGGCATTGACAGGTCAATCCATACTCCCAGCCTGTCTCTTGCTTTCCCTAGTGGGGTGGGGCTCTGGGGAAGTGGGGCTCCAGGACACATTGGTGGAGTCATCTGCCCAGGGAAGTTCAGCTGGCATTATGTTACTATCTGGAACCTGGTGGCTGAAAAAAGAGTTAACATATAAAACCAAACAGATTGTTAACCAATCATGAACCTAAAGGATGGAATAGTTCAGATGAAGAGTTGGGGGGGGGGGTGTCTCCATTTTGTAGATAGTTAATAGGCCTATTTTACTTATATTCCAAAGGGCCTATGACTCTAGTTTTTTTTTTCTTTTTCTTTTTCTTTTCTTTTCTTTCTTTCTTTCTTTTTTTCCTGAGCCAGACATCTGATATGCAAGTGGATCCATTATTGTCTGAGGAGATGATGTCATGGCTGGAAAAAGGACCAGAAAGCTGGATCAGGGAAGAGAGTAGCTCCCAAATTGGGAAAGGTGTATAAATATTGTTGACTTTAAACCCCATCAGTTTGATCTGATCTGGGGCCCATATACAGCTTAGGAGCCTATGTGACTTCTGCATCCCTGTAGATCTGAGCTCACATTCTGTGGTCATGAGTAGGAATGTTCCAAGCTGCCCCAGTTTCAGGATCCATCTTCCTCATGTGGAACATAAAGTATGTTATCCAGCCTCCCTTCAAAGGATGGAACATTTTCTACCGTTGTTGATCCAAGTTGGGGGCAAGGTCCCATGGGGGCCCACAAAGCGGTCTATTGTGTTAACAACGGAGAGAGAGGGTTATCTGAGGTCAGGACACATTTCTTAGTGCCTTGTATTACAAGCTCCACTAACTGACTAACTGTTAGGACCCGCTGTGTCCCCAAAGGAGGGAGGGCCTGGCTGTGTTGTAAACATATACTACACTGGGTCTAGTAACTTGGCGGTATGATCTCCTTTACCGAGCACTTTTCCTGTCCTTTAGTACTCAACCTGGGAACAGAGTCTTTCTTGGCCCCTTAGCTGGTCATGTTCCTTGGAATAAGCAGGAAATTGAAGGAAGTGTTATTTGCAAGGCAGCAGATGGCATTCTCTCCTGCTCCTCAATCCCAAAGGCTTAATGAGAGAAGAGACTATCTTTTACAGAGAATGAGGGACTTAAACATGCTTCTTAGCTAAATCTTAATGAAAATAGTATAATAGGAAGTATTTTCATAAAAATTTTTGATCTGTAAAACAAATATGTGTACACACATCTGGGCAATATAAACATATACATGAACATTAGACTGGAATTATTATTTTTTTTACAAAAAATAATGAGACAGGGCCAGGTGGTAGCATACCTGGTTGAGTGTACATATTACAATGTGCAAGGACCAGATTCAAGCCCTCAGTCCCCACCTGCAGAAGGAAAGCTTTGCAAGTGGTGAAATAGGGCTGCAGGTGTCTCTCTGTCTCTCTCCCTCTCTGTCTCCCCCTTCCTCTCGAGTTCTGCCTGTCTCTATGCAATAAGTAAACAAAAATAATTTTAAAAATTTAAAAAATAGTGAAGATGCTTTAGGATGCTAAAATTGTTAATATGTTCTACTTATTTTCCATGCTTTAAGTGATTTAAGTTAATACTAAAATAGTTTTCCCTCCTAGAAGCATTTTACCCAGAAAGTACTTGGACTGCCTGTACTTTGTGTAGTTTTAAAAGAGGGAAAGAGGTCTGAAGTAGCTTAAGATTGTCCTTGGCATCCAGCACTGGGAAATTTTGCCTATTGCCTTTTTTTTTTCCAGAGCTGAGTTCCTTCTAGCACTTTACTTGCTGTTGCCACAGCAATTTTTACCTTTGGAGGTGGGGTGGCAAACGCTAGAAGAAGAAGGAGGTGGGGTGGTGAGGGAGAAGGGACAGCAGCACCTCGCAGAACTCTAAATGTAGTGCGGGTGCTGGCATTCTGGGGTTTGCCTCAAAAGCACATGAGGTTCCCATTTGCAGCTCAGATGGACCTAGAGGGCATTATGATTAGTGAAATTAGCCAGATGGAGAAAGTCAAACACCATCTGATTTCCCTCAGAAGCAGTAGAGGAAGCAAACAAACAGACAGATGAACTAAATAAAAGTAAGATAAACTGAGAGACTATAAGATCAATTAAGGGTTACCAGAAGGGAAGGAGGAGGGGAGAGAAGCAAATTAGGACAAAGGGAACAGCTGTAGGTGAAGGATACAGTTGAGCTTTCAGTGGTGTAATTAGCCATACACATGCTGATTGTTGATGGCACACAACTGAAACGTATGGTGATATTGCTAAGTAAACCTAATGAATGCAAATCAGTCACACTTGAGGCTGTAATTATGGATAGTTGTTGGAGTAGCTGTCTATTCTCTTTGACCCCCACAGAGGGCACAGTGGCTCTATAATAGAGAGAGCAGGAAAAGTCCTGGGCCCCTTGGAATAGACCTAAAATAGACTTCCTAGCCTCTTCCAACATGAAAACCCCAAATTTCATTTACTATACTCTCACCTTTAGGTTCCTGATTATTAAACAAATTGTTCAGCTTTATAGTTTGATGCTTTTCAGCCATCAAGTTGCAGAATACTACCATGATACCAATCTGAATTCCCTGTGCAGACAAACTCACCAATGTGTCCTGGAGCCCCACCTCCCCAGTAGGGAAAGATAGAAACAGGTTAGGGGTATGGATCAACCTGCCCATGTCCAGTAGAGAAGCAATTACAGAAGCCAGACCTCCCACCTTCTGCACCTCATAGAGATCTTTGGTCCATGCTCCCAGAGGGATCAAAAATAGGGAACCTTCCAATGGAGGGGATGGGATACAGAACTCTGGTGATGGGAATTATATGGAATTGTATCCCTCTTATCCCATAATCTTGTAGATCATTATTAAATCACTAATTAAAAACAAAATTATAAAAGGGAGTAAGAAAGAAAGGAGAGGAAAGGGGAAGGGAGGGGAGGGGAGGGGAAGGAAGGGTTTATAGCCAGGGGAGATAATGCAGAGGTAGCAAGGAGAACTTTCACGCAAGATGTCCCAGGTTCAATCCTTAGCACCACAGAAGTCAAAGGTAAGCGTTGCTCTGCTCAAATTAAAAACAAAAAGAAAAGAAAGAAAGTTTAATAGTCTTCAAGGTGACATCAAGGTATTTTTGCATGATTCATGCACCCACCCCACCTCCAGGAGTGTTAAGGTCAGGCTAAATGCATACCATGTAAACACCATTTACTAAATCTAATATTTGGGGAAGGGGGAATGGACCTCATGAGTGCATTATTTCACCCCTCCTTAGCCATTTTTTTCAGAGACAGAGAGAGAGAGAAGAGAAAAAGCTCTTCCACAGGTGTCTTGGCGCTGGGTCCCAGACCTGGGCTTTGTACACAGCATAGCACATGCCCTACCTGGTGAGTCATCTCTTGGAGCACCATTATTAAGCAATCTTTGCACTGTGTGCCTTATGTATATTATCTATCTAGCCTTCCTAGCATCTCTAGGCAGATCAGTTAACACAGGAGAAAACTGAGATGGAGAAAGACAGGATTGTTGCCAGGGCTCCTCAATATAAAACCCCCTTAACTGGAATCAGCTGTGATCATCTGACACCTTTCTTTGTCCACGGACTGTCTGAACACAGGTAATACCCCTCTCCTCAGACCTCAAACAGTGACTGCTAAAGTGGCTCCCTAAGCAGTAACTGAGACCTGAGAGGAAAAAAAAAAAAGTGAAGCTGGAGTTACTTGGAATTCTTCAGGAAAACTATTTCTTTTTACAGATGTGAAAAATGAACTCAGTTAGCCAGAGTGGTGTCTTAAAGCAATGTCTGTACATTCAGCACCGCAGTTGTGGGCGGAACTGTAGCCCCTTGAAATGGATATGCTGCAACCCTGACCCCTGTGATCTCAGATTGAGATTTTATTTGGGTACAGGGCCTTTGAAGGGGTAACTAAATTCAAATGAACTTATTTGAGGGAGGCCTTCTTAAAGAGGAAATTCTTTGGCCTTACAGACACAGAGGCCAGAGGACAGGAAGACACTGAGATGATGTTCCCATAGCCATGAAGAAAGAAAGGTCTCAGAGGAAATAAACTTACCATCACATTGATTTTGGAATTCTGGCCTCCTGTATGATAAAGATTTTTTTTTTTTTTTTTGGTTATTATACTACCTGTTCTGTGGTGACTTACTATGACAGGACAAACAAGCTAATAACAATTATTTCTACCTATGTCCTGACTTAAAGTAATCCTGTAAGGGAAATTGGTATCATTATTTTACTGACACATAAATGGCAACCTGGGAAGAGAAGGTCAACATTCCTGGGAGTTCCAAAGCAGTTAGGTTTGTTTTTAGAAGGCAGGAAAGGTAGACTATCTTAGAGAACAGAATTCATCTTAAAAATGAAACTTAACTTTTCTACGTCTAAAATTAAAAAAAAAACACCTATATTTTTGGTGTTTATTTTAATGAAAGAGAATTAAGAGAGAAAGACAAAAAGAGAAAGATCAAGGCATTGCTCACTTCTGGCTGACAGTGGTGTTGGGGATTGAACCTGGGAACTTGAAGCCTCAACCACGAATATCTTTTTGCATAACGATCATGCTGTCTCCCCTGCCCCAAAGATACATTATTTTATTTAGTATAGTGTTTTGTTTTTCTGCTGGTGGTGGGTGATGGTTGTGAACCTGGAACGTTGGAACCTCAGTAATGAAAGTCTTCAGCATAACTGTTATGCTGTCTCCCTCTTCCAAAGAAACCTAGCTTTTAACTAGTATCACTGGATACAAATAAATGCACTTGAAGATGATTCTCTCATTTTATAAATGAATAGACCAGAAGATAAAACATTTAATTTTGCATTTGTACCAGGACACATTACTTTCTGCCAGAAAATCTGAGGGACTAGAAATCTACACATAAATGGCAGTGATGCAGTCAACTGGCTAGTGATAGTGTCATTGTTATGTATTTAGCTGTAAACAGAGCTGTTTCATTATTTCCTTATGTAAATAAATAAATGCTTACATAAAATATTATGACTGTGCCATAGTAAAATGTCTTTGTCTTTCTCTAATTCATTTCTCCAAATATCATAAGGTTTCTAAAATTTTTACAGGACTTTTCAGGATCACTTCTATAAGATGGTTAGCGAATAAACAGCGGAGCACCTAGTTGAGAACATGATATCATGTACAAAGACCTGGGTTCAAGCCCTACAGCTCCACCTGCTTGGGGGGAAGCAGTGCAGCAGAACTCTCTCTCTCTCTGTCTCTGATTCTCTCTCTCTCTCTCTCTTTTTAAATAAAAAAAAAAAGAGGGAAAGATGCTTCAAGTTTCTATTTTTCCCACTGTGTCCAATAGGTGGCAGCATTTTAACACCACAGATAACGAGCTTGAAATCATCTAGAAAGCTTGCTCTGTATAGCCTTGTGATCTCAAATTCTTCTTTTTTCTCCTCCTTCTTTGTATTTATTTATTTTTATTTTTAATCATTTTATAGGCAGAGGTTATTGGTTTAAAGTACAGTGTTGATACATGGGTAAAATTTCTTATCACACCATCATCACTGTCAGCAAAACACTTTCACCCTTCCCCCCCAACCAAGAAATTAATTCTTAACAGTTGGCTCCATGCACTTCCCCCCCAACCAAGAAATTAATTCTTAACAGTTGGCTCCATGCACTATCGACCTCAGGAGAAGTTCTGCTTAATGGAGTCACAACCCAAAGCACATTAGCATTGCAAAGGGTCTGAGAAGCGCTAGAGCAAAGAAACAGTTAACTTTGTTAAACCCAATGTTACCCAAGTATATTTCACAAGCTCTTTCTTCCCTCTTCCTTTTTTTTTTTTTACAATAACATATTTTATATGAAAATCATCCTGGAGTTTTCTTTCTTTTTCATTTATTTATTTTTTTTCACCAGTCCCACCACCAAAGGTGTGTGCCTCCCCCAGAGATACCATAGATAATCACTCTATTTCTCCCACAGTCTTAGAGGTAGGCTGACATTTTGTTTTTTCTCATTTGTATGCTCAATTTTCTATATTCTGCATATGAGTGAAATCATTCTGTAGTTGTTCTTCACCTCCTTACTTGCTTCACTGAGCATAATCTTCTCCAATTCCATCTACTTTATCCCAAAGGACATACTATATTATTATTATTATTATTATTACTGAATAATACTATTGAGTATATATTCCATAACTTCTTTTATCCAGCCATCTGTTGAAGGGCATTTTGGATGTTTCCAGATTTTTGCTATTGTGAATAAAGCTGCTATAAGCACAGGGGCACAGGGGTCTGGGCGGTAGCGCAAGGGGTTAAATTCACATGGCACAAAGCCCAAGGACCAGAGCAAGAAATCCGGTTCTAGCTCCTGGCTTCCCAACTGCAAGGGGGGTTGCTTCACAGGCAGTGAAGCAGGTCTTCAGGTGTCTCTCTTTCTCTCCCCCTCTCTGTCTTCCCCTTCTCTCTTGATCTCTCTCTGTCCTATCTGACAGCAATAACAACAACAATAACAGTGATCAACAACAAGGGCAATACAAGGAAAAAAATGGCCTCCAGGAGCAGTGGATTCATAGTGCAGGCACTGAGCCCCAGCAATAACCTTGGAGGCAAATAATAAACAAACAAACAACATGGGGTGCATATTCCCCTGCAAATCAGTGTCATTATATCTTTTGGGTAAATGCCTAGGAGTGAAATTGCTGGATCATGTGGTATTTCCATTTGTATTTCTTTAAGGATTGTCCATACTGTTCTCCATAGTGGTTATGCCAGTTTGCATTCCCACCTGTAGTGCACTACAGTTCTTCTCTCTTCAACACTTACCTTCTCTTGTTTTATTGATGGAGCCCATTCTCACAGGTGTGAGGTGGAATCTCAATGTGTTTTTTATTTGCATTTCTCTAATGATGAATTAATTGGAGTGTTTCTGCATATGTCTGTGGTCATTGTATCTCTTCTTTAGAAAACCGTCTATTCATATCTTTTGCACACTTTTTTATTGTGTTCTTATTTTTCTTTTAATTGAGCTGTATTAGTTTTTATAGATGTTTGATATTAACCACTTGTCTGAAATGTAGTATGCAAATATTTTTTCCCATTTACTGGGTTTTCTGTTTACTCTTAAGGGATTTTCTTTTGATGTGTAAATACTACTTAATTTGATAAAGTCCCATTTGTTTATTTGTTTCCCTTGTCCATGGGGTGGAATCTCCAAATATGTTCTTAATTTTAAGGTCTGATGTATTCTTCTATGTATTTTATAGTTTCAAGTCTAATATCCATATCATTGATCCATCTTGACTTAATTTTGATTCATGGTGTTAATTTCATTTTTATGCATGTGGTAGTTCAATTCACCCAACACTATTTGTTAAAGAGATTTTCTTTTCCCTACTAGGCTTTCTGCCCCTTTATAGTATAAAAGGTGCCTATACATGTGTGGATTTAATTTTGGGCTCTCTATCCTGTTCCATTGATCTATATGTCCATTTTTGTTCCAGTACCACACTCTTTTAACTACTATTGCTTTGTAACATAAACTGAAATTGGGAATTGTGATGCCTCCATTTTTCTTCTCTTTCCTCAGGAGAGCTTTTGCTATTAGTGGTTTTTATAGTTTCATAAAATTTTTTGGAGAAGTTGTTCAATTTCTTTGAAATATGCTACTAGGATTTTAATGGGGTTTGCATTGAATCTATAGAAGACTTTTGGAATGACTGCCATTTTAATATTTATTCTTCCAATCCTTGAATGGGGGATGTTCTTCCATTTCTTTGTGTCATCCTCTATCTCTTTTAACAAAGTTTTATAGTTTTCATTGAAAAGGTCCTTCACCTCCTTTGTTAGATTTATTCTTCCTCTCTAGAACAGCAGCAGCAGCACCTCAGAACCTGTCAGGAGTGCAGGTTCTGGAGTCCCACCCCTGACAAACTGAACCCCAATCTCTAGTGGGGGGGGGTCCCAGCAGAGTGCCATATAGTAAGTCATGCAGTTGTGCCCAGTACATGCTACAGAGTTAGGTCTGCTCACTGATAGAGATTATTCATAGAGAATCAGCTTTCCATGAAAATCAGGCAGTTTTTCATGTTGAGGCAACATAAAAATATACCATATTCCAAATGTGATGTCCTAATAAATACAATGCTCTCTTTCTCTCTTCAGAATTCATGGACAAACCATATCAGTATCACTGCTGTTGATTTTATTATTTATCACCTTCTAGCAGCCAGTACTTTCCAGTCATCAGATAATTTAATCTTCACAACAAATGCTTTAAAAATATTTTTATGAAGTGTGTGTGTGTGTGTGTGTGTGTGTGTGTGTGTGTGTGTGTGTGTGTGTGTGTAGGGTGGGGGGGTCCAAAACACAGCTCAACTCTGGCATATAGTAGTGCCATGCCTTGAACCTGGAGTCTGTGGGCTATACGTAATGCAAATCCTGTGCTCTGATGCTGAGCTCTCTACTTGGCCCAAATGTATGCTCTGATCTCTCTTTATAAATTAGAAAGCAAAGGCTGTAAGGTTCCAGGAGTGGTTCCCTTTACATCACTAATACATAGACAAGTTAGGACTCACATCAATTCAATTTAAAGTCCATGCTAATTTTTTTTTCAGCTGAATTAGTGTACCCAGATTTAGCAAATAAATGCACAGATGCCAAGTTAAAACTATTTTGGAGATACAAGAAATATCTAGTATAGGTGTTTCTCTCCTCTCTTCTCCCGGGTCAACTAGGAATACCAAAGGAGAACACCTGGGACCACAACAAGACAGGATCAGAACTACTTCAGGAACCCACCAAATCACTGGTGAGTGCAAATACATGTGGCTCATGGACAGAGAAGAGCCCAGGGAGAGATTAAGTGGCTGGTAACAGTCCGGCAGTTTACCAGTTGAGACACCACCTCTAGTCTGTTTCACCAACAAGGGGATGGCTGAAGAGAGGAGAGGACTCCCCTAAGACTCACCAAATGCAGCTGTGAGTCTCCATTGCTACTGTCTTCAGAATCTGGAGCAGCATGGGGAAGAGGGGGAGGCACAGTGCTGACACCAGGGGACAGAGAACTAACCAGGAAACTCAGGAGAAGACCTATAGCTTGGTGGCCTAGCAGTGGGGCTGTGAGAGTCGCTTTGCATAACTACTGGATTATCTCTGTCCACCCTGCTTTATCTCTTGGTCAGGAGTGAAGTTAAGAAGCCTACTTATAGTTTTAAAGCCCTCAGGCTCCCATAGCCTACAGGGAAGAAAAAGAACAAAAGAGGTTTTTAAGCCACTAAACTCCAACTCAGGGATAATATTGAAATAAAATAAAATAAAATAATATTGAAACAACTGTCAATTTCCACAACTGTGAACCCTTTAATTACCTTACTTAGGCACCAGTCAATCCAGGCATAGTGATTAGTAATTTGAAAAGTACTGAGAAAGGGACCTCATAATATAATATATAAAATGGTTAAATCAACAAGAAGAAATATTGGAGAAATGAACCAGGACAAGAGTCCAGCTAAATGCCCCCCAAAGGGTGTAGTACAAAATAATGAGGTCAACATACAAATACTAGCTAAGGAAATAATCACAGGAGTGAGTAAAGATTTTGAAAGAATTGTCATCAGAAATGAAGAAACAACAAATAAGACTCTGGAAGAAAACACTAATTATCTCAAGGTTATTAGAGAGCTTAAAGCTGAAATAGCTGAGCTAAGAACACAACTAGCTGAACAAGCTAAAACAGTCTCAGAACAGGGTAACAAAATAGATGAATTCCAGAAGACAGTAGAGGGGAGAGAATAGAATGAATGAGGCTGAAGACAGAATTAGCAAGACCGAGGACAAATTAGAGACAGCTAAAGAAAGAAGTAAGAGATCACAAAAAGAGATTAAGAGATACTGAAAACAATAACAGAGACCTATGGGATGACATCAAAAGAAATAATATATGCATCATTGCTTACCAGAGGAAGAAAGAGAGGGAGGGAAAGAAAGCATTCTTCAAGACTTAATAGCTGAGAACGTCTCTAGTCTAGACAACATCAAAGACATAAAGGTTCAAGAAGCCCAGAGGGTCCCAAACAGAATTAACCCAGACTTAAAAGACACATCATATTTAGAATGGAAAGGAATAAGGTTAAAGAAAGGATCCTGAAGGCTGCAAGATAAAAACAAAGAGTCACCAACAGAGGAAAATGCATAAGATTAGCAGCAGAATTCTCCACACAAACACTACAGGCCAGAAGAAAATGGCAAGATATCTATCAAGTGCTCAATGAGAAAGGCTTTCAACCAAGAATACTATATACTGCTAAACTGTCATTCAGACTACATGGAGGCATCAAAAACTTCTCAGACAAGCAACAGTTGAAAGAATCAACTATCACCAAGCCTACCCTGAAAGAATTTCTGAAAGGTCTCCTATAAACAGTCAGACCACCATAAATAGGCCATATATCAGAACACTCTAAAAATATACAAGAATGGCATTAAAATATCTTCAGTCTTTGGTATCAATAAATGTCAATGGCCTAAATTCACCTATTAAAAGGCACAAAGTAGGAAGACGGATCAGAAAACACAACCCAACAATATACTGTCTATAGGAAACCCACCTAACTCAACAAGACAAACACGGACTCAAAGTGAAAGGATGGAAAACTATCATACAGGCCAATGGCCCACTTTAAAATAAATGAAATTTAAAAATATAGGGAAGGACACTACTTAATGCTCAGAGGATCAGTCAATCAAGAGGATTTAACATTTATTAACATGTATGCACCCAATGAGAAACCGTATAAATACATCAAACATCTACTGAAAGAGCTACAGCAATATATAAACAGCAACACACTCATAGTAGGGGACTCTCTCAAGTTGACAGATTATCCAGGCAGAAAATCAATAAAGACATGAGGGAGCTAAGTGAGGAGATAGATAAACTAGAACTATTAGGCATTTACAGAGTCATTCATCCCAAGAAACTGGGATACACATTTTACTCAAGTCCACATGGTTCATTCTCAAGGATAGACCATATGTTAGGCCACAAAGATAGCATCAGCAAATTCAAGAGCATTGAAATTATCCCAAGCATCTTCTCAGACCACAGTGGAATGAAACTAACACTTAACAATCAACAAAAGATTAGTAATAGGTGAAAGCTCAACAGTACACTCCTTAACAACTACTGGGTCAAACAGGAAATATAGGATGAAATCAAAATGTTTCAAGAGTTCAATGAAAATGAAGACATAAGCTATCAAAATATTTGGGACACAGCTAAGACAGTACTAAGAGGGAAGTTCATAGCCGCACAAGCACACATTAGGAAATAAGAAAAAGCACAAATAAATAGCCTGATTGCACATGTTAAAGATCTAAAAGAAGAAGAACAAAGGAACCCTAAAGCAACCAGAAAGACAGAAATCACTAAAATTAGGGCAAAAATCAATAACTTTGAAAATAAGAAAACCATACAAAAGATCAATAAAAGTAAATGTTGGTTCTTCGAAAGAGTAAACAAAATCAACAAACCTTTAGCCAGACTCACAAAACAAGGGAGAAGACCCAAGTAAATTGGATTGAAAATGAAAGAGGAGATATCACAACAGACACCGCAGAAATTCAGCATATCATGTGAGCCTTCTGTGAACAACCGGTTGCTATGCCATCAAGCTAGAGAGCCTGGAAGAAATGGACGATTTCCTAGATACCTACCAACTTCCAAAACTAAGTAAAGAGGAACTAGATAACATGAACAGGCCCATCACAGCTAATGAAATCGAAACAGTTATCAGAAACCTTCCTAAAAATAAAAGTCCTGGCCCAGATGGTTTTACAAATGAATTCTACAAAACCTTCAAAGAAGAACTAATACCTCTGCCTTTAAAAGTCTTCCAGAAGATTGAAGACACTGCAATACTCCCTGCCAGCTTTTGGTATCAGAGTGAAGCTAACATCACTCTGATACCAAAAGCAGACAGGGTCACAACCAAAAAAGAAAACTACAGACCAATATCTCTGATGAACATAGATGCTAAAATATTGAACAAAATTCTAGCCAACCGGATACAGCAGTATATTAAAAAGATTGTTCATCATGACCAAGTGAGGTTTATCCCAGGGATGCAAGGTTGGTTTAATATACATAAATAAATCAATGTGATCCACCACATCAACAAAAGCAAGACCAAAAACCACATGGTCATTTCAATAGATACAGAGAAAGCCTTTGACAAAATGCAACATCCCTTTATGATCAAAACACTACAAAAAATGGGAATAGATGAAAAATTCCTCAAGATAGTGGAGTCTATATATAGCAAACCTACAGCCAACATCATACTCAATGGTGAAAAACTGGAAGCATTTCCCCTTAGATCAAGTACTAGACAGGACTGCCCACTATCGCCATTACTATTCAACATAGTGTTGGAAGCTTTTGCTGTAGCAATCAGGAAGGAGCAAGGAATTAAAGGCATACAGATTGGAAGAGAAGAAGTCAAACTCTCCCTATTTGCATATGACATGATAGTATTCATAGAAAAACCTAAGGAATCCAGCAAGAAGCTTTTGGAAATCATCAGGCAATACAGTAAGGTGTCAGGCTACAAAATTAACATTCAAAAGTCAGTGGCATTCCTCTTTGCAAACACTAAGTCAGAAGATGATCAAATCCAGAAACCAATTCCTTTAACTATAGCAACAAAAACAATAAAATATCTAGGAGTAAACCTAAACAAAGAAGTGAAAGACTTTTATACTGAAAATTATGAGTCACTACTCAAGGAAATTGAAAAAGACATAAAGAAGTGGAAAGATATTCCAAGTTCATGGGTTGGAAGAATTCACATCATCAAAATGAAGATACTACCCAGAGCCATCTACAAATTTAATGCTATCACCATCAAGATCCCAAGCACATTTTTTAGGAGAATAGAACAAATACTACAGATCTTTATCTGGAACCAGAAAACACCTAGAATTGCCAAAACAATCTTGAGAAAAAAGAACAGAACCATAGGCATCACACTCCCAGATCTCAAATTATATTATAGAGCCACTGTTATCAAAACTGCTTGGTACTGGAACATGAATAGTCACACTGACCAGTGGAATAGAATTGAGAGCCTAGAAGTAAGCCTCCACACCTATGGACCTCTATTTATGACAAAGGGGCCCAGAATATTAAATGGGGAAAGCAGAGTCTCTTCAACAAATGATGTTGGAAAAAATGGGTTGAAACATGCAGAAGAATGAAACTGAACCACTATATTTCACCAGATACAAAAGTCAATTCCAAGTGGATCAAGGACTTGGATGTTAGACCACAAACTATCAGATACTTAGAGGAAAATATGGGCAGAACTCTATTCCCCATAAATTTTAAAGGCATCTTCAATGAAATGAATCAAATTACAAAGAGGATGAAGGCAAGCATAAACTTATGGGACTACATCAAATTAAAAAGCTTCTGCACAGCAAAATAAACCACTATGCAAACCAAGAGACACCTCACAGAATGGGAGAATATCTTTACATACCATATATTAGACAAGAGACTAATAACCAAAATATATAAAGACCTTGCCAAACTTAACCACAAGAAAAGAAATAACCCCATCCAAAAATAGGAAGAGGACATGGACAGAATATTCACCACAGAAGAGATCCAAAAGGCTGAGAAACACATGAAAAAATGTTCCAAGTCTCTGATTGTCAGAGAAATACAAATAAAGACAATAATGATATCACTTCACTCCTGTAAGAATTATCATACATCAGAAAAGGTAATAGTAGCATAGTAGCAAATGCTGGAGAGGTTGTGAGGTCAAAGGAACCCTCCTGCACTGCTGGTGGGAATGTTACTTGGTCCAACCTCTGTGGAGAACAGTCTGGAGAACTCTCAGAAGGCTAGAAATGGACCTACCCTATGACCCTGCAATTCCTCTCCTGAGTGTTGTATGTTCTCCCCCTGCCAAGAAAATTGGTTCAGTCCTGCTACTTTTCGCAGGCCCGCTTGTCCCCACCCCAAGGAACCCCACCAGAGTTCCAGAGTGACAGAGTTCGAGACTTCTTGGCGCCACTGCGGGGGAAGGAGGCAGCTGAGTTCTGTTTGGTGATTAGTTTGGGTTAGTTATGAATCGTTGTTCCTGAATAAAAAAATACAGCTTTCCTGCCCAGCCATGTGTCCACGAGTCTCTGTTACCCACCCGTGAAGCTAGCCCGGTCAGCGGGAGCCTCCAAATTTTAACAACAAATGGCGCCCACGTGGACCTTACCTGCACATCTCTCAGATAAGTGAAGACAATTTGGCTACCTATATACTATGGCCTTCTCTTCTGCTTGTGAAGAGATCTCCAAAGGCCTCTGCCCTTTCTTCACGAGACTGTTTTGCTGTTTCTGGAACATTTATCTCTGGACCACTCTGTGGTTTCCACTTGCTCGGGCACACTCAGAACAGCCAGCGGAGTCAGAAAGAGTCAGCAGGCTAGAGGCGAGGTGCGGAGCTGCCGTTTCCACCTGGTGGAGCAGCCAGCTTCACCCAGACAACCCCACGCACTGTGCCCGCAGCCCCGCAGCCCTGCAGCCTGCAGGAGGCCGACGCCAGCACACAGGAGTCTGATGCCAACACGCAGGAGCCTGACGCCAGCACACAGGAGCCTGATGCCAACACGCTGGAGCCCGATGCCAACACGCAAGAGCCCAATGCCAGCACACAGGAGCCCAATGCCAGCACGCAGGCCAGCCCACAGGAGCCGGCTCTCCACCGGGTGGCACAGGGCACTGGGCGTGGGATCCCTCCACGCTGATCGGCCTCTGCGAGCAGGGCAGCAGACATGGCAGGGCCATGGAACAGGGCAGCAGATATGATAGGGCCATGGGGCAGGGCCGCAGCAGCCTATCATGGCCGCCACCCCAGGGCAACTCGGCCCGTGCCTTCTACAAGGCTGGCCCACCCGCCCTCGGGCTATGAATTCTATACAGATCCCGGACCTCCTGGATCCCCAGGCCTCCTGCTGAAACTGGGCACCCTGGCTGAGATCCGCAGCTCCGGTCTGAAGGCAGACAAGCTGGAGTACGCTGAGATTCGTGCAGAGATCACAACCTGCAATTCCTTGAAGTGGAGCTGCGTGAGAGGCCACCTCCAGATGGTGACCCCCCCAACAACTAAG
Organism: Erinaceus europaeus; assembly: GCF_950295315.1. NCBI lineage: Eukaryota > Metazoa > Chordata > Mammalia > Eulipotyphla > Erinaceidae > Erinaceus > Erinaceus europaeus. The sequence continues at coordinate 73,790,291 of NC_080175.1, forward strand.
ACAGGACACATCTAAATTCGTGTTTAAAACGGCATGTCTTTGTAACAAAGGTTTCTTTCCTTGTGTATTAATGACCATGTTTATGTGTGTGTTTGAAGTTTGGTAAACAATAACTTTAAGGCTAAATTCTTACTAGACAAAGTTAAATGAAAAAGGTTTTCAACGTAATTCTCATAAAGATAAAATTAACTTACATTTAAAGTCTGAGGTAAAAATTAGTTAATAATCATTATATTTTAACTAAGTTGGTCTAAACAAGACCTGCGCACACCTAGGGTGTGTCTCCATCTTGAATGGGTATAACAAAAGGTTAAATAGACTTGTTGATATGTAAAACTCTCCATTACCTTCTATATTAGAAATGGTAGATTACACAGTGGCTATGCTAATTATTCTCATGCCTGAGGTTTTCTTTCCTGCGCACACCTAGGGTGTGTCTCCATCTTGAATGGGTGTAACAAAAGGTTAAAAAGACGTTGGTGATATGTAAAAGTCTCCAATTCCTTCTCTATTAGAAAGTTTAGATTGCGCTGTGGTTATGCTAATAACAAGTTTTGTTTTATAGTAAGTAAATTGCAGCTAGCTGCCTTTGGGACTCTAGGGTGTTCCCAGCCCCCATGCAAATGTCCGTCGAGACATGTATGCCCCCCAGAGGCAAGAAATTTTTTTTTTTTAAGCTGATAAATTTTTGCCCACAGAGGCAAAAAATGGCCCCCTCAGGCTTTCCCTTGGCAGCACACTGGTTCTTGTTACTTGCTTACATGTTTCTCCATGTTTGTGCCAGTTTCTTTTTTAAAAATGCCTGTATGATATAAGTTTCTGTTCACCCCACACCCTTGATACTGTAGTCATTTAGTTAAAAAGAAAAGGGGGAATTGTTGTATACTCTCCCCCTGCCAAGAAAATTGGTTCAGTCCTGCTAGTTTTTGCGGGCCCGCTTGTCCCCGCCCCAAGGAACCCCGAGAGAGTTCCAGAGTGACAGAGTTCGAGACTTCTTGGTGCTGCTGCGGGGGAAGGAGGCAGCTGAGTTCTGTTTGGTGATTAGTTTGGGTTAGTTATGAATCGTTGTTCCTGAATAAAAAAATACAGCTTCCCTGCCCAGCCGTGTGTCCTTGAGTCTCTGTTACCTGCCCGTGAAGCTAGCCCGGTGAGCAGGAGCCTCCAAATTTTAACACCTGAGGATATATCCTAAGGAACCCAACACACCCATCCAAAAAGATCTGTGGACACATATGTTCTTAGCAGCACAATTTGTAATAGCCAAAACTTGGAAGCAACCCAGGTATCCAACAACAGATGAGTGGCTGAGCAAGTTGGGTATATATAGACAATGGAATACTACTCAGCTATAAAAAATTGTGACTTCACTGTTTTCAGATGATCTTGGATGGACCTTGAAAAATTCATGTTAAGTGAAATAAGTCAGAAACAGAAGGATGAATATGGTATGATCTCACTCTCAGGCAGAAGTTGAAAAACAAGATCAGCAAAGAAAACACAGGTAGAACCAGAATTGCAATTGGCATGTTGCACCAAAGTAAAAGACTCTGGGGTGGGTGTAGGGGGGAAGAATACAGGTCCAAAAAGGATGAAAGAGGACCTAATGGAGGTTGTATTGTTATATGGAAAACTGGGAAATGTTATGTATGTACAAACTATTACATTTAATGTCGAATGTAAAACATTAATTCCCCAATAAAGAAATTAAAAAGAATATCTAGTATAAGTATATACCAACTTTTCTTCTTTTCTTTTTTCTTTTGCCTCCAGGGTTTTGCTAGGGCTCAGTGCCTGCACTACTAATCCATTGCTCTTAGAGGCTGGATACGACCAAAAGAAACTGAGAGAGGAGGAAAAGATAGAGAGGGGGAGAGAAAGACACCTGCAGACCTACTTCATCACTTGTAAAGCAACCCCCTGCAGGCAGGGAGCTTAGGGCTGGAAATGGGATCCTTGCGAGGGTCCTTGTGCTTTGTATTATGTGTGCTTAACCCACTGAGCTACTGCTCAACTCCCACCAACCAATATGTGAGGCATGCAGGCAACTGAAATTTGCTGTTTATCTGAAATTCAATTTAACTTAGTGGCACATATTTAATCTGTTAACCCTACACCACTGCCTCCTTCTGTTTGCACTGATGAAAACAGTGATAATCAGTTGAAAAGAAAGAGGTTGAGCATCATTAAGTACCCACCCATGCTGAGCTCATGCAGAAGCTGAATTTAAGGACATCACCAGGTGATTTATATAAGCATACGATTTATATAAGGCTAGGAGTGTCATTTCCCTCTACCGGCAGGGGCTACGTTCACAGGTTTCTCTAGATCCAAGACCATGATACTATCAGAAAAGATAACGTGAGACTGGTTATTAGTTTCTATTTTTTAATTTACTTGAATTACTGATATAAAGTGCTGTATGGCAGTGAGAAATATTAAAAAATCAATAAACATTTCATTTACAGAGTCATAAAATTTAATTAGGTTTTGGAGAGTTGGAGTAATATTGACCAGAATTTTATAATTATAAAGTATAACAAAAATGCCTTTGATGTTAGCTTTCAAATCAATTATTCAAGTCACCAAATATTGATAGCAGGATCAATGATGCACTTTTTTAAAAAATAAAAATTGCTTCTAGGGATGGAGAATTAACTCATTCATATAATGTGTGATTCCTCAGGCTTTTGAGCCCAGCCCCAACTGTATTTAAAGGGGTAAAGGGATTACAGTAATGTGATACCTCTCTCTCTCTCTGTCTCTTTCTTTCTCTCTCTCTCGTGTGTGTGTGTGTGTGTGTGTGTGTGTGTGTGTGTGTATTTCCTTTCTCTCTCTGAAAAATTTAGATGGAGAAGTGATGTCTTGGAAATTACCAGCATAATCATAATCATTGTATATAACCATAATATCAAATAAGGAACACCCACAGAAGGAAAAGAGCTACCCAAATGAGACAGTTACTCATTCATTCCATGTTTATAAAACACCTGGGGAGTTGAAAATTCTTTACTATCACAACAGATATACGCATTTTGTGTGAAATATTATAACATCGGCTTATGCCAAACTTTATTTTTATGAAGTCCTGGAGAATAAACCAATCCAGATCTTCATCTATACACAGTACCACCACTAAGCAACCTCCCCAGCCCCTGTTTTTATTCCTCTGGGGAGAGAGAGAGAGAGAGGAGGATGGGGAAAAGAGAGAAAAAAGACACCTCAGCAATTCTTCACCATCTATGGAGCTCCCTGGTGCCACCCCAGGTGCTACCATGTGGTGCCAAGACTCACACATAGCAAGTCATGTGCTCTACTGGGTGAGCTGTCTTCCTACCCTTGAGCCAAACTGTATGGTCATTTTGGGAATATTGTCTCAAGCTCCTAAGGCAAGAATAACATCCAACACCCTTCTACTATGACTCTAGTAATCATTCTAGTTCAGATCAGGATGTTTATTTGCTCATTCAGTAGACAAGTATGAATGCGCTGTACTTTGAGGGATGGACTAACATGGAAGAAAAGAGAAACAGGGATATTTAGGCATGTGCAGTGGTCCAGAAGCATATGGACTTTGGCACTGTCTAGATGGGTATTCAAATTGGGAAAAAAAGTGTGTGTGTGTGTGTGTGTGTGTGTGTGTGTGTGTGTGTGTGTGTGTGTGTATGTGTGTGTAGGTTATGAAGTGACTGGACAGAAAACCAGAAGGGCAGGCTGGGAAATCTTATCAGCAAAGCTGAACAGTGTCCAGCCCTGCAGTTAAAGATCATTAACCTCCATCTATCTACAATTACACAAAGGCAATGCATCTCCATCTGTCTGGTTTTAATGTGACTCAAAAAGACTTTCTACTTTAATAAACATTTATCTGTAATATTAGTTTGCTCTCTGGCATTCATTTATATCTAGCTTAGAAAGAAATGTACTATATTAAATATTAACTATGGCACTATAAAGCTTGATATTTCCAAATCATTAATAACATGAAGCAAATATGTGCTGAGCTCTCTTCAGACTTGGCCCACAGAGGCTCACGTTATAAAAAGAGTTTTAGTGGGAGTCCGGTGTAGCGCAGTGGGTTAAGTGCACATGGCACAAAGCACAAGGACCGGCTTAAGGATCCCAGTTCTAGCCCCTGCTCCCCACCTGCAGGGCAGTCGATTCACAGGTGGTGAAGCAGGTCTGCAGGTGTCTATCTTTCTCTCCCCCTCTCAGTCTTCCCCTGCTCTTTCCACTTCTCTCTGTCCTATCCAGCAACAATGACATCAACAAAAACAATAACTACCACAAAACAACAACAACAACAAAAACCAAGGGCAACAAAAGGGTAAATAAATAAATATAAAAAAAGAGTTTTAGTAATTTATTGGTTTTCGGGTCCCCCAGGTGCTATATTTTTTGTAAATCCCTATAAACAATCTCCATATAAAAATCCTACAAACAATCTCAAATAAACGTGTGCTCAATTGTCTCTCTGAATCCACCAGGTTAGTAGAGTTATATATTGACTCCCCAGACACTAATCCCAGCTCTAGCGCTGAATAAGAGTCCCTGAGGGGGAAACACAGACAAGTGGGGGCCAAGTTAGTGCCTGTGTCTGGGTGGTAGGAGGAGGCAGCAGTTTTAGCTTGTTCTGAAGTCAGGATGGATTTCCATGGTCATTTGTGCGATGCTGCTCATACTTTTCAACACCAGTGGAGCTCTCTGTATGTCTTAACCTCCACCTGAAAATTTCAAGACTATCCTAAGAAACATGGGGGTCTAGGAAAGAGTGACTTCATCTCTCTTCTCTCTTCCTGACTGTTAAACACAATAGGACCTCAATCTTGGCTGTAACTTTGTGTGTCATTTTAGCCTTTTAAACCTATATAGAAGTTTGTGTGAGAATCTACATTAGACAGAGAAAAAGACAAAACTTGAAGTCAACTGAGTAGTGATTTAACTAACCTTGCTATATCAAAGTCAAAGCCAATTCTCCTCAGGTCAAAGCCAGTTCACCAGGAGGGAAAGGAGAGAACTGTGGAGACCAACTTGAGGGCTGAGTGGGTTCAAGCTTGGAGCAGATGTGTGAGAGTATACTTAGAGGCTAGGCAAACAGCAGCCTTTTCCAGCCAGTGGTGGTCACCTCCATTTGCATTAGTGATCAAGTCTAAAGCATGGTAGCAAATCCTGTGACAAACTTTGTGTAGGATTAAGTGAAAAATAAACACCTTTGGAAGGTGAAGATAGCTTTTCCCTTGAGGGCAGAGAAAGCATTAGTTTGCTGACTGGGCAAAGTCTTCCCAAGGGACAAAGGTGGGATGTTTATGAGCACACCTCGAAGCATTCCTAAGCCCAGTGCTACTCAGAATTGTCACAACCCCCCCCTGGTGGCACAACACCCACTTGGATTCACCACAGAGACTGTAGAACTCAGGAGCAAGAGGAACAGATGCAGAAGTGAAACTCATGGTATCTGCCGTGCCCTGAGCATCCAACTGTTAAAACCCATCTGGACTCCTTGACCAATCAGATCTACACAGTTGTGGAGAGCTGGCCTAATAGCAGTCTGCTGTCGCTTGTAGCCTGCCAGGCAGCACCACATGTTCCTGTAGGCCAGCCATTCTCCACAGTCCCTGTGCTTGGCTAAACCCGATGCCCAATAACCACACCCCAGCTGTTGGGCTTTCTGTACTGTGTGCTCCCTTCTCTGTCTCTGTGGCTTCATTTCCAACTGGAAGGTTCTGTCTTGTATCTAGACATTGTTTGTGCTAGACAGGTTACATTGCCCACCTTACTGCATACTTTCACCTGCCAAATCTCTCTAAACAGTCGACAGGAGCTATCTGTAATGAAACTTTTCTGTTATATAAACTTTGCTTCAGAAAATAACTTAAGGCAGATCAGGGAGGTAGCATAATGGTTATGCAGAAAGATTCTCCTGCCTAAGGATCCAAAGCCCTAGGTTCAATCTCCTGCTGCACCATAAGCCAGAGCTCAACAGCACTATGAAGAATATCAATAATAAATAAATGAATAAATACATAAATAACTTTAAGGCAGTCTTGTATGTATATGAAACGCAGATTGTACATACATACATTGAAGACTGCTCATAAACTTCGTATTATCTCTTCTTCCTCATCTTACTTTTACAGGGAAAATGAAGCTAAACATGTCTCTCATAGTATCTGGTTCACCATGTTAACTCTTCAAAGAATTGGAAAGCCATGGCTTTAGGGACTTTAAACTTTTATTTAGAAAAAGGGCAAACATGCACACAGAGAGTTGCAAAATTTACAGTGTGAAGAAGCTGGGCTCTTTTATGCACTCTTAAGGCCCGGCCTCCACTTTCTTTCTTTTTATTTTATTTTATTTCATTTAATTTTATTTTATTTATAAAAAGGAAACACTGACAAAAACCATAGGATAAGAGGGGTACAACTCTACACAATGCCCACCACCAGAACTCCCTGTCCCATCCCCTCCCTTGATAGCTTTCCTATTCTTTATCCTTCTGGGAGTATGGACTCAAGGTCATTGTGGGATGCAGAAGATGGAAGGTCTGGCTTCTGTAATTGCTTCCCCACTAAGCATGGGCATTGACAGGTCGATCCATACTCCCAGCCTGCCTCTGTCTTTCTCTAGTGGAGCTGAGTTCTTGGGAATCAGAACTCCAGGACACATTGGTGGGGTTGTCTGTCCAGGGAAGTCTGGTTGGCATCATGCTAGCATCTGGAACCTGGTGGCTGAAAATAGAGTTAACATATAAAGCCAAACAAGTTGTTGACTAACCACAGACCTAAAGGCTGGAATAGTGCAGATGAAGAGTTGGGGGTGTCTCTGTTTTGTAGATAGCTAGTAGGCATATTTTAGTTATATTCCAAAGGGCCTGTGGCTATACAAGTTTTTGTTTGTTTGTTTGTTTGTTTGTTTTCCTCAGTATGCAGGTGGATCCAAGTTATTATCTGGGGAGATGATGTCATAGCTGGAAAAAGGACCAGAAAGCTGGGTCAGTTACTTTCTGAACCACATTTATAGCTGTTACATTTCCAGGTGTCCTATTTTCCTCTCCCCTCTCCCACCCCTCAGGTAAGAGAAACAAAGGACCTGACTTCATAAAGTGTTCCCCAAATTCTCCTTCTCAGTGATAGGGTGAAAAAACAAAGGTTCCTGGTCACAAAAATTCCTGGTCATGGTGGAACAAGGGTTTAGGCCCCTTTAGCCCTAGTCTTTCCGTTAACATTACCAAGTCACTGTAACCGCTTTGGACTGAAAGCAGCATGGGGACTTCTATAAAGCCAGGCATTTACTTTAGTTTCCAGTGTTCTGGAAATTATTTTTACCAGACCATGTTGTGAATGTATTTCCCCAGCACCTAGTTATATAGTTATGATGGTGACAGCTATGCTGCAGATGGACATACCAAAGAGATGTCCTCCCTGCTCACATGTAGCTACTGCATTCTTCAGGCAGATAGTTATGATTCTCACTCAGGGCAAAGAATACACACAGAACCTAGGTCTTATCAAACAATTATACAGAAAAATTAAATCAAGTCCATGCTATAAGCCATTCCATAGAAAATCAGATCTCTGGGGAAAAAAAAAATCTTAGAATCACTGTTCCTAGTTAGAAGGAATCTTTACAGACCTTTAATAAAGTTGTTGTTTTGACAATTCATTTGTCTAGGAGAGTTAATGCTATGTAAATTCATTTTTATCTCTCCAATAATCATTTTTCTTTCTTCAATAATATTTCTGTATCATACCAGGAAAGGAAATTTCAAGAACAGGTAAGAATAAACAGAGGAAGAAGGGGTGAATATTGCTAGTCTGCACTATTTGAAATTTTCTGCTTGTAGTTTTCCAAAGGAAAAATTATTGTCAACTCTGGCCTGGAAAATGACCATAATCAATGGTATGCAGGCTCTCAATTGGCTAAACAGTCAGGACCCAACACTGGGGAATCCCTAGCTCCACTGAGTCAACAGTTATTCAGCATTTGCTTTGCTCTAAGCACAGTGATAAGTGACCCTATTCAAATTCTAAGTGCTTTTCATTTGAATTAAGTGGTCATTATGAACCAAGGTCAAAGCATGTATTGCATTGTCTCTACCACTGCATTTCTTTCCAGGAACTGGCATTTGTTTCTCTTCCAAGATGTCAGAATCCATAAAGCAAATTACATCACTGTAGTACAAGGTAAAGCATGCTCAACACACAACACACAGACACACAGACACACAGACACACACACACACACACACACACACACACACTCAGATTCTACAGTAGTAGAGTCTGTGAAGTGAAACAAGAGGTAGTCTGTGGCTCTTTTAGCCCTTCTGCAGGCTATAACAATAACCTCCTCAATCCACTGGCCCACCCAAAGTTGTAGGATTATAGTGAGTGCAGGAACCTTATTATGCTAATATAACTCCATAGTCACTTGTCAGTTAACATTTCTCTCTGTGCCAGGTTGTCTTCTGTAAATTTCATCTCTGTGAGTAATGTGATCTAAGTAAAACTTTTGATGGAAATGAAAGGCAAAAAGGCAGAGAGAGAGAGAGAGAGAGAGAGAGAGAGAGAAAGAGAGAGAGGGAGAGACCACATCATAGAATCCTTCAGTGGAATGGGGTCTAGGTTCAGACTGGAGTTGTGTACATGGCAAAGCAGCACACTAAGTGAGCTATTTTAAAGGCCCCTAAGTAGAATTTATACTGAAGTCTTTTGACAATATATTGAAGTGGAAGACTTTGGGGAAGGAGAAATGGCCTCAGACCTTAGAATAAACCTAAGAAAAGAAACAAACATTGTCTCACTTATTGAAATTGAGTGAGGGCTCACTGCCCAAGGCCAGAAAAATTCAAAGACCATCACAACAGTTTTTAAAGGGAAATTTTATTTAATTAAATTTATTTATATATTTATTTTCTATAAAGAAAGAAAGTGAGAGAGAGTACAACACTAAAGTTTCCTTCAATATGATGAGAACCAGGCTTGATGCAGCATACTATCTGTTAGCGAGCATAAATCAAACCACCATCCACTGCAAGGAAGCAAAGATGTTTATTGACAAATTGCAATCCGGGCCGAGATGGTGACTGGTGTTAGTCTACCAAGCTCGACCCCGAACAGGGCTCAAGCCACACAATTTATAGGAATTCAGACTACACTTAGGGAGGGGGAGCACATCACCTTATCAACCTACATCCAATAACAGGCTATAGCAAACACAAAATCCAATCATTTCAAACTTAGCAAAAAGTGGGGTCCATACAAAGCAAAGCGCGGGCTAATTTCAAACCTTGCAAAACCAGACAACCAATAAGACTTGACCAGGTATTAGGTCCTCACATCCCCCTACCGTCATACCAGGCCATCTGGCGACCAGTATACTGCTGGGGCTGTGCAGAGGTCCTGATAAGGCTAGCCCTCACACAGAACTTCTGCAAAATACCTGATAGCCTTCACTGATTAGTCCCGTTCTTCAAAGGGAAAAGGGCAAGAAATTTTCCACCTCATACTACAAGCAACTCATACTAAAAGCACTTAACAAACAACTGCATAAAAAGGGAATTTCAAGGCTACTGCCTTTTACACTATCCAGCACTACACCAACTTTTGTTCAAGGGAAAAATGCTCCCATATTGCCATTCAAGCCCACTGAGGGCAGCAGTGGTAACTCAAGTCAGTCTGTCCCTCTTTCTAATGAGCATGAGCAATTATACGGGTACATGGTCTTGGGGCTGGAAAGCAAGTAGAGAGGGAGGCAGCGGTCTGGAGACCTTCACCCCTTACTGGATCTTGCTGTGTACTCCTAAAGCAGAGGTGATAATAGGCCTGAGATTAGTTTTCCTTTTTTTTTTTTTTTTTTTTTTAAGAATAAAGCACCCAACAATGAGAGAGATGATGACTTGGAAGGTGGTGCAGTGGATAATGTTGAACTTTCAAGGATGAGGTCCTGAGTTCTATTCCTGATTTGTGTGTAAGAGAGGGTAATACTCTGGTTCTCTCTTCATTCATCTGTTTATCTATCTATCATCTATCTATCTATCTATCTATCTATCTATCATCTATCTTTTTTCTTATAAATAAGTAAATCTCATTTTTCATGAAAGAAGTGGGAATGTGAGTCTCTGGATGCCCTTTTAATTTCCAGATTTAGCTTTCACAAATTAACTGCAGACACAGAACATGAATAGTTAAGGTCAGCCCAATTAATAACTTAGGGCTTCTCCTCCACCATCACCCCAGGGACATGTCAGAGACCCTATCCTTTTGAGGGTCATTTTCACTAGCAAAGATCATGTTGTCTAACTATACTAGGAAAATATATAAAAAGCCATTGGCTATGGGGTCCAGGTGGTAGTGCAGTGGGTTAAAAGCATACAGCATGAAGCACAAGGACTGGGTAAGGATTCCAGTTTCAGCCCCCAGCTCCCCACCTGCAGGGTGGGGGTCTCTTCACAGGCAATGAAGCAGGCCTGCAGGTGTCTTTCTCTCTCCCTCTCTGTCTTCCCCACCTCTCAATTTCTCTCTGTCCTATCCATCAACAATAGCAATGGCAACAATAACAATAACAACAACAACAAGGGCAACAAAATGGGAAAATGACCTCCAGGAGCAGTGAATTTGTAATGCAGGCACTGAGCCCCAACAATGACCCTGGAGACAAAAAAAGAAAAAGCCATTGCCTGGGGCCCAAGCTTAAAAGGGTCCCAGTATTGGTTTAATGGTTTTCTGTCACCATTTTAAAATTCTTCATGACTACTGGACAAATGTTTCAATCCATTTTTTACTAGGCTCTGGGATCATGTAGCTGTTCCTGTCTGTGATGGCAGTGGCCTCAGTGAAAGAGTCACAAATGCATAGAAGGCCAGGGAAATCAAATGCAGGCTTATGACATACACCATGTTTAAAGTAGTATTATGAGGGGAGTCGGGTGGTAGTGCAGCAGGTTAAGCGCATGTGGCGCAAAGCACAAGGACCAGACTAAGGATCCTGGTTCGAGCCCCCAGCTCCCCACCTGCAGGGGAGTCACTTCACAAGTGGTGAAGCAGGTCTGCAGGTGTCTACCTTTCTCTCCCTCTCTGTCATCCCCTCCTCTCCTCATTTCTCTCTGTCCTATCCAACAATGACAACAACAAGAATAACTACAACAATAAAACAAGGGCAACAAAAGGGGATAAATGAATACATAAATAAATTTAAAAATAGTATTATCGGGCTGGAGAGATAGCATGATGATTATGCAAAACAACTTTTATGCCTGAGGCTCCAGTGGTCTCAGGTTCAATCCCCAGCACCACCTTAAACCAGAGCTCTGGTCTCTCCACCCTCCCTCCCTCAATCTATTTATCTATCTAATCTATCTATCTATCTATCTATCTATCTATCTATCTATCGTTGTAAATGATGACCAATTAAAATTACTTATCAAGGCAAATAATAAGGAGTTGAAATAAGGCATTTATTCTTTTGCAGAAGGGCATGCTGCCAACAGTGGCCATCAGGCAGCAGTGTGCCCCCATCACCCTTCTCTTATACCTGACACAGAACTGTCTCCTGCACCCCTTGGGCTGGGCTTCAGAGCTCACAATCTCCCCGCTGCCTAAATAAGGAGAGGAGGAAGAGAGTCTGAGGGTCTCTGCTGGAGGATTAGCATGCACTGCAAGGAGGTGACCTAAAGAATACAAAACTACTGGCCACAGGTGTCACAGATAACAATTTATAGAAATAATTTTTGTACTAAACAGTTGTATTCATGTTCTTTTGAAGAGAAGACCTAACCATCTCTCACACTATCTATCTATCTATCTATCTATCTATCTATCTATCTATCTATCTATCTATGTATCTATCTATATCGTTCTCATTAATGATATATTTTTTTAAAAGAATAGTATTTTGGAGGTGCATAATTACTGACAATTCTTTCTGGGAAATGATAAATCAACAATCCCAGTAAAGTAAAATTAAATTTGGAAACCATATCAAAAAAATATTTCCAAAACAGTGAATAAATCTACCTTTGCTTTGCCCTTTGTTCTTAGACTCCCTCAGTCAGGCCTCATTGTCTCAATTTCTGGAAAGGATTGAGTACCAAATGCAAACTGAAAATAAGTTCCCAAGTGTCAGAGATTCCACAAGGTGTCAGTCTTGGGCTAAAATGACAAACCCAACAGTGGCTTTCCCTAAGAATTAATTGATTCCAAGTCTCCACTATGCATTGAGTGCCTAGGGTATATTAGGCACATACATCACTCCTAATCTTTAAAACAGCATTGTATTTATTTAATAACTTATTTTACAATAAAAAATGCATATATATAGAAATCAAGTCAATAGTAGCCTGGGAGGTAATGCAGTTGGTTAGGCATTAAGGCATCCATTATGAGGACCCAAGTTCGATTCCAAGCATCACATATGCCAGAGTGATGCTGTCATTCTTTTTTTCTCCATCTCCCTCTCTTTCAACTCTAATAAATAAGTAAGTAAATAAATAAATAAATATTTAACAAAAATGTATTTTAAAAAGTCAATCAGTGCAATAAAGAGGTGTCATTATTCAGTCATAGAATCCAAATTCTGTACAGTTTCACCATTCATGCTCAAAGCATCAAATTGTGAAATTTAGCAAAGAAGTTAAAAGGGTGGACACAAAGACAACTGTGTGATCTCTCACTTCCCTATTCTGAGCCACAAAAGATAACTGAAGTGTGACAATGGCCCAGTAAGCAGCAGGCTAGCAGTAAGCTTCTCCTGAGTTTGTGAGGACATTGGGGATATGCCCCAGAGACATTGCCAGAGATATCTAATAGAAAATGGCATGCCAGAAAAGTTTTACTGGTCTTGTTCATTATCACCATTTCCATCATCATTATCATTACTTTATTGTATTAATGCCAGGGGTAATATTCAGAGTAAATCATCAGCATTAATACACTTGCCTTCAGATGTTTCTAAATAGGAAATCTAAAGTAGATTTTTCTGGAAGGAGCCTCTCTACCTCTGTTTCAGACCAGCATTATCAATTCAGACCCTGCCATTTAAGACTCTGAGGCCACTTCCTTCAGGTAACTAACTCAACATTAAGCTCACCTGCCTGGCTTTTGTAGGCAACAATTATAGCTGAACAACATTTTCAAGCAAAACCCCTCTCTGTATTATTTCCTGTTACTTAGATCTATCATTGCCTTGCTGTTCTAAGCTTGCATTTCTCCCCATTGGAAACCAGCAAATGATGCAAATATTAACAGCTTGGGCTCTGAGTTTGAGTGTGGATACCAACACTTTTAGGATAATAAATCTTCATGATTTTAATACTGAATATATAATATCCCAGGAAATTCTCAGTAGAAGGCAAAGTTTCATGGCTCATCACCCAAAATTCTCTTAACTCTGCAGCTTAGTATAGGTTACCAAGCCTCTCAATTACTGGTAAAGAAATTAGCAAAATAGTAGTATTTATTCCTTCAGAATGTAAGAAATTGAAAGGAAATGTATATATGGGACTTGGCATAGTATATGCATGCAATATACTTTAGCTAAGATTTTAATTTTCAACTGAATTAGACCACACTTCTTCTAGTGTGTTATAGGAAGGACTGCTTCATTCTTGTCAAACCCCTCCCAAAATGAGGATTTTTGTCCCAAAGCCTAAAACAAATGGTTTTTTCAGAATTCTGCTTTCCCTTGCACTCCCCATGTTATCTATTCCTATACTATGAGTCCATCTACTTAAGAAGTCTCTGGGGTCTCCTCACTTTTAAGCATCAGTAGCAAGTCTGACAACTCATATTTTCAAAAATCCCCATGAGTATGTCTCTCTCAAGGAGATATGGCCATGATTTTAGTCCATAGTGGAAAAGGACAACCTTGGTGATTGATTAATTCCTATCACTGGTACAATGTGGAGATAATCTTGAGAATGATTTTGTTGACTAGGCCAATAATCTTTTCAATCCAGCTGTATCTAATGTCCTGTGTAATTAAAGATTTTTCTCCAACCAGGCATTTAATGGCTGTCATGTTTGACTACATTTTGACACATATATCTTTATCATCACTGCAAATATTGCTTTTCAACCTTTACAGAAACACTGCACCTAATTAGATTCTGTTTTGTCTCATAAACTGTAATGATTTTTCTTTATAACAAGACAAAGGAAAGTAAGACTAGAAGTGGTGCCTGCTTATTTTATTTTTCCATGTTTGTATACACTTGTGTATGTGTTCAAACATACTTAAAATATATGGGCACATGGTCTTCCTTTGGAAAACTTGCCAAGACACTCTGACTGTACACTATAACTGAATCTATAGCTAAAAAATGTTGAGCTTTAATTCTGCATTCCAAAAAGAAAATGAAAACTTGTATCCTTCTCACTGGGTATGATGATTCTTTAACTAAAGTTTTAGGCTTTGTGATTTTAAACTCATCAATACTTTGGTACTGTATTATCTTTATTCTGTCCTTTGCCTTAGTCATATAAGATGTCTTAGTCATAAGTCAAATGTATATTTGGCACAGGAAAACCTGCTTAGATGATTCCTGAAGCAGATTTCTATGAAGCTCAAGGTCACCTTCTTCATAAGACTTAATTGAAGTTCTCACATTATTGAACAATATCTCATTTTACCCACTCCAGCCCAATCTCCAACCCCTCTGTGAGAGAGGAATATAAGATAGCTGCTCTGAAAGAATCTGCCTCTTGGACTCTGTAGAAGATATGCACCTGTCTATACAACTAGGTCTGCCCCCCACCCCCCAGCTGCTGCACAGACCCTGTCTAAAGGACATTTGGAGTAGAGTATTTGTAAGTTCAGTTGATGCGAGTCTAGCTTAAGCATAGGTGAGACATCTAAATCCACAATCCATATGTCACTGGATTTAACAGAAATTCTTCAGAAAGTAAGGTAGAAAGGATGCTTCATTTACTTCCAGCCTTCATATTTTATAATTCATAGACTGCTTAAGAACATGTACTTGTTTTAATGAAAGAAAGACAAATTAGAGAGAAAACAGAGCACTATTTGGCTCTGGCATATGGATTTAACATGAAATCTCCTGATTCTCAGGCATGAAAGTGTACTAGCTCCCTAGCCTATGACTCAGAAACTTACACTGAGTAAACTGAAACTATGTAAATCACAATAGGTGATGATGCTAGAATCTTTAGTGCTAGAATCTTTGAAAGTCTTAGATTTCTGAAAGAATGAAATCATAAAAAAATGCACAATAAAGATGACTGGATCATGAAGGTGGGCTGAAAGGACAATCTAATTTCAGTCTCTCAGAGTGTTAAGAGCTAGAGATATTAGATAACAATCTAATCTAGTCCTCTCATTTTACAGGGGAGCAAACTACATAAATTTAAAGTGCAATGCTGGGAAATTGTGCAGATGCAGTAACAGTCACCATGTTGTCCCCTCAGGTTATTGCCAATTCCCATAAGAGTTAACACGATATTCTTGGAGTGCCTTTCCCAACCAATCCTGTCCCTACTCATCACTCCTGGTTTTTGCCCTATAAAGCCCTCCTACTTCTGCCTCTCTCTCTCTTGCCTGTTTTTCACCTTGGTAATTAGACACAAGGGAAGGGTGCTGTGTGTAGCGGGAGGCAGCCATTTTTGCTAGCTCCACGTGGCCAGAACCACTGCTCTGGTGCCCGTGCAAATAAAGAATTGTGTTCCCTCTCCGCTCTGGATGTCCTCTATCTCTCCTCCGCATCGCATCCCAACAGTGCAACTTTACCCAAGACAAGCCTCATATTTTCCAATTGAATTTCAGAAATGAGTTTTCATTATCAGAAAGAAGAAAGTCAGGAAATTGTAGATCACCCTCAGCTAAAAAAAAAAAAAAAAAACTACTGCTCTTGATTTCTGAATTGTGAATTGTTGGACTCACTCCAATTATCTAAGGTGATCATTATGTTTGAAATTAAGTCTAGAAGGGATAACAAATAAAGCATCTTGCTTTTAGAAATATGTGGAAAACTTTCTAACTCAGCACCCATGAATTTTTGTATGGTTACACTTCTGTAAATCCTAATTTCACTGCTTTGACCTGCATCTGCAGAATCCATCTAAACTGGCTCTCATTATTATCTCAGCTCATCTCAACATACTTCTGTGTTTAGTTAGACAGCATAGGCATTTTCTGAGAAGAAGAACATTCTGCACCATCTCACAGTGGCCCATTCATACCATTGTTTCAACATTACAGAGATGAATTCAGGCAACTTTTGATGCCTATGAATACAAATACCTCTATAACTCTCTCCTTGACCATGTCACAGGGAAGAAGAATTGATTTATTGCCAAGTACCATCATATAAAAACCCAAAGGAGCTTCCAGCTCTTTAAACTAGTGTTCACAAGTATTGGCATTCTGGTTGTAATTTATGTCTTGAAGCAATTCTATATTCATCATTCAGAATTCCAAGGACTTTCATACACTCACCCCTAAACTAACCAGTCCCAGATATAATAATTTAATAAGAAAATTAAATGACGACTCTAAAGAATGACTGAAGAATCTGGCCATATTAATTGCAGGAGGTATCCTAAACTAGCTCTGTGAGTTAACTGCCACCACCAAAATGAAACTCAGTCCCATAATGGATAGTACTAGCAATGATGTTATGATGTTGGAGATTATTGCACAATGTAATTCTATTTCTATATTTATTATAAGATGTTTTCAAATCAAAAGATAATCTCTTACCTAAAAAAACAAAGTTGAAACCTTCCCTCAGATAATAAGGATGTCAAAGGAAGCCTTACTTAGATCCCTCAAGGTTAGTAAGGGAATGATAAGTTTACCCAAGAGTAGAGCTAAACTTGCCACCCTGCAAACCCCTATCTGACTTATGGGGAATGCCTTCAGAGCCACACTAATTCATTCAGCATTTTCTCTTTCTTTCTTTCTTTCTTTCTTTCTTTCTTTCTTTCTTTCTTTCTTTCTTTCTTTCTATCTTTCTTTCTCTCTTTCTTTCTTTCTCTCTTTCTTTCTTTCCTTCTTTCTTTCTTTCTTTCTTTCTTTCTTCCTTTCTTTCTTTCCCTTCTCCTTCTCCTCCTTCTTCTTCCTTCTTCTTTTTCTTCTCCTCTTCCTCCTCCTCCTCCTCCTCCTTCTTCTTTTCTAACATCATTGCTAATACTATCCATTATGGGATTGAGTTTCGTTTTGGGGGTGGCAGTTAATTCAAAGAGCTAGTTTAGGATACCTCCTGCAATTAATATGGCCAGATTCTTCAGTCATTCTTTAGAGTCATCATTTCATTTTCTTATTAAATTATTATATCTGAGAGTGGTTAGTTTAGGGGTGAGTGTATGAAAGTCCCTGGAATTCTGAATAAAGGATATAAAATTGCTTCATTCTTCTTCTTCCCCTCCCTCCTCTTCCTCCTCCTCCTCTTCTTCCTCTTCGTGCCACTCCTGGTTGCCATTTTTTTCTTTCTTTTTCCTTTGTATTTTATTTGATAGGACTGATAGAAATTGAGAAGGGAAGGGGAGATACAGACAGAGAGAGAACAAAAGACACCTGGAGACTCTCTTAACCACTCATGAAACATCCTTCATGCAGGTGGAGAGTAGTGGCTTGAACCCAGGCCCTTGCATATAATAATATGCACACTCAACTGAGTGCACCCCTTCCCTGCCCTTCATTCAACATTTTTTAATGAGTACCTAATCTATATCACACATAGGTCAATGGTAGGAATTCAAAGACAAATTATATTCTTCTTTTCAAGGAGCTCAGTATCAATCTCACAGATTAGCAAATAATAACACTACTTTACCCATATATAAAACTGTAGTAAATACACAAGTATCTGATAATCAAACAACCCACATCAAACTATCAACTATTTCTGCAACATAATATCTATGTATACTCTCCAGACCTAATGTATTTATTCACATTTTAGATAACTTCTTCAGTAACACTTCTCCTTTTGCTGAATTATTCATCCACTTACCACACAAGTAGCTCAAGTTATTGA
Organism: Erinaceus europaeus; assembly: GCF_950295315.1. Lineage (NCBI taxonomy): Eukaryota > Metazoa > Chordata > Mammalia > Eulipotyphla > Erinaceidae > Erinaceus > Erinaceus europaeus. Next base: position 73,808,279 of record NC_080175.1, read on the forward strand.
CCATTTGAGTTTAGAGTTAACAAGAATTTTTAATCAAGTATGCACATATGCATACTTACACATGGTCTTTATTTCATAGCATGTCTTGTATTTCAGACACCTTCAGTATACAAACACCAGACCCAGGATAATCTAAGGTAGTGAATCCAGTACCATTCATTACTCCCCATGTTACTTCTGAAACATCTGATGAGATGTGAGAGACTTGACAGCAGCTAAAACACACCCAATCTATAGGGTTATAGAGTTTACATACCTGAACCTCCCACATGTAGAGATGCTGCAAGATTTAGAGTACTTATCAACTGAGTACTTATCATGCCTCAGGGGCTATGTGTTTAATACTAAGCAGTTGTTAATTAATCTCCACAGAAATGCTATTATCCCTGCTTTCAAGATAAGAAACTAAGAGCAAATAACTCATGAAAGGTCAGGCACTAGTAAGTGATAAGACTCTGAGGAAAACCTTAACAATCTGACTTTGAAGTCAATTACATAAAAAGGCACAGAGAGAAATTGGGAGCCAAGATCATGCATGGCCCTATGTTAAGTCTCCTGGATACTGAGCTTGACTTCTACTCCCCTTGAGGATGATGTCATTCTAGAGTTTTGGTGAGTGTGTGTATCATAACCAATATCCACTGACCATGGAGTTTTGTCCCTACCTTTGAAAGTCTGCTTTGTGTAGTCATTCTGCTCCTAAATCCTGATATTTATTCTATGTACTGATATTTGTACTATGATGCTGATTCTAAAATTTATCTAATTTTATCTACTGCAGAAGTAGAAGGAATGAAACTACAAAAAGACAAATGTTCAAGTATAATCATCACTGGCTTACTAATGTTGGCAGCTTAGAGCCAGGATGATAGCTTAGCCTTTTAGAACACACAATTTGCATACCCAAGGCTCCATAGATTGTATGTACAATCACTGGTATCATCTTTTATGCTAGATTTGAGGTGTTCTCTGATCTTTCTCTCTCTCCACCTCCTCTCTCATGATAAATAAATGTAACCATTTAAAAATAAAGTTAGACTATTTCCACCCAGGTATAGAATGACTATTTGTATAAAGAATTTTTATCCCACTTAAAAATCTGTAATGCTTTGTTTATTGATGAGGACTTTATTCAGAGTGCACTATGTCTGGGCTTATAGAAAGACCTTTTATGTCCTGCCTCTCCACCTATCTTTAATGTTCAGAAACGAGCCTCACAGATACATATAAGTGTTTCTAGTTAGAGAACTGTGTGGCAGACAGACCCTGGGCCCCACCAGGATTAATGGCAGTAATATGAAGCCCCAAGTCTGTCATCCGGGGGCAATGTTTGTGATGATGGCACATCCCCCTTTCAATTCTCACTTTCCTCTTAGGGAAGACTGCTCATTTATATCCTCTGAGGATACTCCTAACAAGATGGATCTACCATCACCCATTTAAGGAGGAAAAAAACCGGCAACTGCATGAGTTCAAGAAAAGAAATGAAAGCTGAATGGTCCTCAGTAATCTCCCAAATTTATATCCCTCAGTATCACAAACTGAATTATATTTATAAACATTAGTTTGGAAAAACAGCTCTCACTCACAGCTGCACCGTGAAGAGCCACATCACACCCATACAGTAAGGTTTTTATTTTCAACCTAATGTGCCAATGGCAGTTTCCAATAAGAAAAAGCAATTTGCTAGTCTGACCAATTACAATTTGTCCTTGAATGGAGATGACAGCAAAGTCTGTACCTTTGGTTCATTGAAAATATCAGAAAGCTCTCCCAGATACACAATCTGTTTCTCTGTGAAGTTAAGCATTAAGGAGGTGATTAAAATTCAGCTTAACTCTGGCAACAAATCAAAGGAAAGGCATTACTATCTGCTGGTCTAAGCAGGTTTCAGAACTGTCTAAAATAGCAACTGCATACAAGTGAATTACAGGTTCAGTAGATAGTACTCAAGCTTAGTGTCCCTAGTTATACCCAAGCCAGAAAGCCTCTCTTCTGTACTCTAGGTTATGTAGATGTTCAAGGTGACCATACTACTGCCCACAGATTTATTTAAACATACAGCCCTTGCTTCATTTAATACCCTCTTGTGCCAAAAGATGTCCCATGGTTGTGAGTGAAAGGTTTGGGAAGGAATGGCTCCTGATTATATCACTGATTACCTGTATCAGGTATCAGAGAATCTTTTGCCTTTTTTTTTTAACCAATCTATTGGTATACTGCTAGAACATGTCAGAGGGGGGATTTGGGAGCTTTCTGTGATAGAATCAGATATGAAAAGCAGATGGGAGATGCTTGCTGAATTAATTACTTCCTGAATGATTGTCCAATACAGAATTTTTGAATTAATTTACAACTATTATAATCAATATAACACGAGATTACTAGTGTGAGGATATAGGAAATTTTGATAACTATAGGCATTTATCAAAGCTGTTAACGAAATGAGAGATTAAGTTCCTTCAATTCAAGCACCAAGTAAAGTTCTTGGACAAAGACATGATCTAGATACTTATTTATTTATTTAATCATTTGTGAACATTCCTTTCTTTGTTTACTCCACATCTGGGCCAGCTGTACTAGAGACACAGAGATGAACAAGACATGGTTCCTGCATTAAAAATGTTTCAGAAGCCTAAGAAGATTCAATTGTCACACATGCCCTCACATCGACGCTCACTCTCCATGCACCTATATTTCTCTGCTCATATCTTTGTGTGGTCCCATTCTCTCCATTCTTTAATTAATTGACTTCTGCTCATCTTTTAGGTCTAAGCTTTATGACTAGCACATAGAACTTACTCTAAGTATTGCTGAAGGTGTTGGAAATACAATATTAGTTCTCATACAGAGGCAGAAACAAACATCTCTGGGGCACTGAGACCTCAGTAAGCCTTTCAAGGAAAACTTCACAGAATGTCTTTGAGGTAGTGATCCCTGAGATGGATGGTGGTGGGGAAAAGGGGGTTGAAAGATGACCAGGGATAGTACAAGAAGAGAGCTGGAAAGTGGGTGAGAAAATATTAAAGATTTTCGAAACAAAGTCAAAAAAAGTATAAATGAAAAAGTGGTGTTTACAAATTGTATAAGCCCATGGCTATTAAAATGCCAAACACATCGAGAACAGCAGATAGTAGAAGGTGTGCTCCCACTATATGCTGACAATTTCACATGCCATGATCAAAAGCATCGCTTTTTCTTCTAAGGGCATCACTGGAGGCTTATATACATAAATGTATATATTGTGATTCAGAAGAAATTGAAGCAAGTGGTGAAGCAAAGAACCTAGTAAAATAAATTAACTACTTTAGAATACCCTGGAAGTTCTAATTTCAAACCTGGACGTTTGAAAGCTCTAACAAAGAACATGGTCACTTCCAAGGAGCTCAGCCAGCAGCCTCACTAAGGGACCTGGACACTGACTATTGACAACAAGTTTGCCTAAGACAGTAATTTCTGAACCCTAGACAGAAATTAGTTACACATAGTGTGATTAATCCTTATATTTTCCTCTTTGAAGTAAAATTGTTCACATATTTATTTATTTCCAACTGAGCTAGCTGCAAGGGAGGCTGAAAAACAAACCTTCTAGCTTCTGCATGGGCAGGTAGTTCCCATAAAGTGACAAAACCCAGAGAAAGAAAAAAAATGTTCTAAAGACACTAAGAGGCCACCCATCACAAAACCAATCATTATCACAGGGAAGAAACATAATTATATTCACATCATAAACAACTCATTTGGCAACATTATAGAAAGTAGACTAGAGAGATCAATAAAGAAGGTGAAAATAGCCAACGTGAGCAGAATAAGGACTTTGCTTTGACAGTGAACACAGAACTAAGTAAGCACACGAGTATATGGTCCTAAAGAGCAAAGATGTGGTCTGCTTTATTTCACTTCTGTAGCAATTATGATTCAGTAAACTACTTTTATAAAATGAATAAATTTGCATATAGTAAAACTCACCTGGCAGATTTCAACAATTATACGTTGCCAAATCTTTCACAGTGTAGAACACGATGACTCCATGACTCCCCAAATCCCCTCAGGCTGTCCTGAAATACAGCTCTTGTAAACCACATAAGTTTATGCTGTAGTCTATATGTCTGGTTTCTTTTGCTTAACATAATTCCTTTGAAAGTTATCCATGTTTCTGTTTATCTGCAGTTTATTTCTCTTTATTGTTGAATATATTTAATAGTAGAAAAAAAACAAAGTTTATATTTGTGCCAGATTTTATAAAAGAGAGTTGTTTCTAGTTTGGAAGACTGAAAATCATCCAGACTTTTTTTTAATAACTTTTATTAGTGATTTCATATTGATTTACAAAATTATGAGATAACAGGGATATAATTCTTCACTTTTCCCACTACCAGAGTTCTGTGTCCCCATTATCTCCACAAAGAAACTTGAGTAGTTTTCCCAAGTTCAAAAATAAGGGTTGACTATTATTTCTATAACTCTCTATATTTATATATGTTTGCCCATTATTTTCTGTGGTCATACCTTCCCACCCTTTCTAAGTCACACACCTAAACCTGTTATAACTTCTGAGTGTCCTTCCTTTTTAACTCTTCTTTCTCTGGAATATGATGGAACTGGAGTTCAGATCATCTAAACTCTGGTTATCTTTTCATAATACTTCTTCCCCTCTGGGAATATGGACAAAAATTCTTTATGGGGGTGCAGAAGGTGGAAGGTCTGATTTCAGTAGTTGTATCTCCACTGCACATGGATGACGGTAGGTTGATCCATACCCCCAGCCTGTTTGTCTTTCCCTAGTGGGATAGGACTCTGGAGAGGTGAGGTTCCCAGACACATTGGTGGGGTCATCTACCGAGGGAAGTCAGGATGGAATCATAGTAGCATCTGCAACTTGGTGACTGAAATGCGGTAAGATAGAAAAGCAGGAACATTTTCTTAATAAACAAGAACCAAAATTTAGGCATAGAGCAGATGAGAATAGGAATCTTAGGGTGGAAAAAGGTTAGAAAATCTATTTTATATATGTTCCTAGGGGTCCATGACATAGTAATTTTTTGCTTAAGCTGGATAGCTAACATCCAGATGGACTAAAAATATTATCTGGAAAGATGGTGTCAGAGTTCAGAAGATGGCTAGAAAGTTGAATTAGGGTGGAGTAGTTCCCAAGTTTGAAGAAAGTATGTAAATACAATTATCTGTTTACTACATCAATCTGACCCAGAGTCCATATATTTGCATTATAAATACAATTAGCACAGAAGCCTGGGTAACCACTGAGTCCTTGTCTGAGCTTGAAGTCCTTGGTCACAGCTGGGGACATTGCAGGCTGTACTCATTTCAGGACCAGTCTTCCTTGAGTGGTAGAGTAGGATGACCCTGCCTCTCTTCAGAGAGTGGGGCAGTAGATGAGCTGGCCTCATCCAGGCTTTTTTATGAGTAAAATTTTTTCATTTGATTTGGGTGAATACCCAGGAATGAGAATGCTGAGTCATATAATAAATAGGTGTATGTTTAATATAACAAGAAGCTGAAATTTTTTTTTCCAAACTCCTATACATTGATTCCACATCCTCACAAGTATTTGGAATTATACATTTTTAACAACAATGCACCAGTTTTCTACTGATATTTTGTTGAATTCTCTTTGTTTTCTTCTACAATCTATCAAACTGGACATCTCTTCATATTTTTATTTACAGTAGATGTTTCTGCAAAATGTTCAAATATCTTGATCATCATTTAAAAATACATATTTAGTGAATTTACAAAGAAATTGATACCAGGGATACTTAGAAAATAAAATTATTATATTTACCTGATATATCAAACATTATTAATGAAAGAAGTATGAGAGTGCTAGCTTGAATGATAATAAAAAATTTAAGGTAATCTTTATATATGAGATTTTTGGCTGAGTCACTTACTATGTGTGATTAAAGTTAAATACTTCTATGCCTTCCAGTTAACTATTGTCACCCAATAACCTATAGCCAAATATAATATGCATGGAACTGCATAGTTGAAAAATCGCTTTCCTGGAATTTTTTTTTTTTTTGAAGTTGTAAAAACAGAGGAACCTGAGTGGGGTTTTACCACCTGCTTGTTAGAGAAGTAAATAAATCTCAAAAAGCAATCCCATATTATTCCCCCAGGAAATCCTAGCTGTGGCACTCCCCCCCCCCCCATCCAAAAGAGTAATAAATAAAACACAAAAGCAGGAGAGAAAGGAATGTGAAACTGAGTGAGTGCTGGGCCCTGGAAGCTAATTAAATGGCTGATCCTTTGTAATCACTTTTCCTATAGTGAAAAATACCTAAAAGCAAGATCAGAAGTTTATATTGTGTGTGTGTGTGTGTGTGTGTGTGTGTGTGTGTGTGTCTCCTGAGCCACAAAAGAACCAGAAAGTCTAGGGAAATAGAGGTTAGCTGGAAACTGATGGAGAAGGAATTTCTTTGTATGGAAATATTAGATTGTGAAAGCAGCTCTGTGAGCTTTACCTGAGCGGAAACAAGTACACACCCCACTGGGTCTTTTGCTGAAGCTGTGGTGGTCGTGCTGAGGCCAAAGTAGTTGACCAACAAAGAGAACTGGAACCAAAATGGGAACCTGGACTAGCTCAGGAGACATCACAGTTGTCAAAATCCTGGACCCTCAAACATGAGTTCCTGACTTCGATCCCCAGCATGTCATATGCCAGACCAAACAAAATACAGAACAGATCCCATAGCTCTACGCTGGAGAGAGAGCGTGGCTGAAAAAAATAAACCATGACTTGAATCAGTCTAAGCAACCTTGTGAAAAGACTGGTGAGTATAGATCCGCTGAATCACTGAGTGACTCTTCTACTGGGGGCAGGAAACAGTTGTGCCAGGACCTCAGAGACATTGATTCCAGTACCCCACCTCCTCAGTGGCACAAATGAGAGCCGGACACAGAGGAGTTTGTGAGACTCCCAAACACAGGAAGTTTGTAAGTGGAATCACAGGCAGTAGAACTTGACTCTGTTGATCTGCTTCATCAACCACTGCAAAAAATATGTCACAAAAGACACAATCTTGGCAGAAAAAGGAGAGGTAACCAGGTATACCACCTCAACTTTTGTATAGGATTTAGATTCAAGCTACTTACTTTGTCCCAACTCCATCTTTGATAACAAAAACACCCCACCAAAAAAAAGAAAGAAAGAAAAACCCTATTATCAGAAAAATCATCATTTAGACTTATGAATGAATGTGGTAGTAGCATACCAGCCTCTCATGTCTGAAGCCCCAAAGGTCCCAGGTTCAATCCCCAACATGACCATGTGCCAGAGCTGAGAGGTCTACTGGATTCTTTCTCACTCTCTCTCATGAAATAAATGAATACATGCTTTTTAAAAATCATATTTAAGTGTACTTTTATACTTTATACTTATAAAGAATATTCTTAATCATGAGAAGCATAACATTTAATATGAAGAGTGGTGCTGAGATTTAGCAGAAAGAAAATTAATAATTTAAAAAATGCCTGTGGTCTGGACTGGTGAAAATGACTGATTCTCTGTGAGATACCAGATTTGTCATGAGTCAGGCAATGAACTTTAGTAAAGTTTCAATACTCCTGAAGTTCAGCTTCTTTGTTTCTAAAACTGACAGAACAGTTCCTTCTTTTTTATAACTGATGTAATGGTTTCTCCAGATTATAACTACCTGAGAATAGAATCAGAAGCCATAGATGAGAAAGTTGCCTCTTCCTGGAGTGTCTGTTTTGGTCAATATAACTAAAATCATTATTTAAACATTTATACAAAAATATAGATAAGGCAGAATATAGAAGAAAATAATGCAAAAGAGCTTGTTATTTATTTATTTATTTTTATTGGGAGGTTAATGGTTTACAGTAAGTGTAGTTGTTGGTACATAGGTGCAATTTCTCAGCTCACCAAGACAACTGTCTACAAAACACTCTCACCCCCAAATAAGGTCCATCATCCTGTATCAGGACTTGAAAGCTGCCCCTTCCCATCCACCCAGAAGAATATAATAACAATAACAAGATTTCTCAGAATTTGGAGGTTGAAGACAGTCCCTTTGCTTTGACTCTATTTTTTTTCTAAGTGAAGACCAGCAAAATAACTCACCTGCAGAGTAACTCACTTAGACTTAGACATGCGCTGCTCTGGCATGATCGTGACCCAGACTTGAGCTTGGCCTCCACTGCATTGGAGGAAGTTTCAGTGCTGTGGTCTCTTTCATTTTCTCTTTTTACCTCTTGTCTCTGCCTCTCTTTCTCTTTCTCTATGTTTCTCTATCTCTATCTGAAAAAGTCATCCCAGAGTGGTGAAGCATCCATGGTGACTTCACAAAAAATAATAATAAAAGCAAAATTTAAAAAGTAGTGATGGAAAAAAGTTCAGGAGAAGGAGTCTGCTTAGTGCATTCCACAGGTGCAGTGTCCTTTCCCCCTGACAAGTTTTATTTCCTAACATGTTAGACTAGACCTGCATACTTGACACTACTTGAAAATCATGCAAGCCCTGCTCCCCACCTGCAGGGGAGCCAATTCACAGGCGGTGAAGCAGGTATGCAGGTGTCTATCTATGTCTCCCCCTCTCTGTCTTGCCCTCCTCTCTCCATTTCTGTCTGCCCTATCCAACAACAACTATAACAAGGTCGACAAAAGGGAAGAAAGAGAGAAAGTCATACAACTAATTCAAATTGCATAGTAACAGCACAAATAGAGTTAGAGACGATCAGGAAGTCCTAGAAAGCTGAGGGTCAGTGTTCAGTGGAGGTGAGTCTTTAAATTGTTCTTAGACTCAAACAGGGAAAAGAATGCAGACAGAAGCCAGTACTGGGTCAGCTTTCATTCACAGTAGAACTGACAGTTTAAAGACCTACAACAACCCCTGTTATGGAGGGTGGGGGCTGGGGAAGGGCAGATTCATGTCCACAAGGCTTTGACCTCAGACTAGATAACCGCTCATGTTGTTCTTCAGTAAATCAGAGCCATCAATTACCACCTCTTCAGGCTGCTCCTTCTGCTGGGAGACAGACAGGGCTAAACAGGAAACCCTTGGCCATTCATGGCTCCTTCTAGAGTTATCTGCTGCTACAAATGTCAGACAGCTGCTGATGGCACTGTTTTAACTCCTCCCCACAATGGAAGCCAAGCCAAGTGTTGTCTGGGGCCTTTCATTCATCACCAGCCCACAGTGGTCTGGACATCCAAAGCCCCTGCCTGCACTGTCTTCACGGAGATGTGCAAACCAGTGATGGATGCCCTAGTGCTACTGCTCTTTCTGCAGTAATAAAGCTCCACTCCATACTGTCCTCTGATTAGTTTCTTGGATTTAACAATGTTTGTTACACAGGTAGGTGCAATAAGCAAACTTGGAATCGAAGAGCACCCCATGGACACCAAAGAACACAATTAAAAAAAAAAGATGAGCAATTTCTGTATTTTACTATTTGAAGAAAGCTGAGGAAGGGAAGAATGTTTGTGAGCATGGGCTTGAATTATTTACAAGCAGTTGGTAATAACTGTACGAAGCATTTGGTCAGATGACAGCTATTGCTGGCTGCTATGAGCTAAGTGCTGCTCCAACCTGCGCTCTTGTAGTTCCTTCATAGATTTGCATGCAGGGTGGGCTTCAAAGAATCCTAGGTGTTTAAAAGAAAACAATTACTGGGCGGTCGGGCGGTGGCAAGGTGGGTTAAGCACATGCAGGGACCGGTGTAAGGATCCCGGTTCAACCGGCTCCCCACCTGCAGGGGAGTCGCTTCACAGGCGGTGGAGCAGGTCTGCAGGTGTCTATCTTTCTCTTCCCCTCTCTGTCTTCCCCTCCTCTCTCCATTTCTTTCTGTCCTGTCCAACAACAAACAGCATCAACAATGGCAATAATAATAACCACAATGAGGCTACAACAACAAGGGCAACAAAAGGGGGGAAAATGGCCTCCAGGAGCAGTGGATTCATGGTACAGGCACGGAGCCCAGCAATAACCCTGGAGGAAAAAAAAAAAAAAAAGAAGGAAAGAAAACAATTACTTTATGCTTGTGAAAAAGTAGGTTTGAAAATAATTTGAGAATAAAATTCAAATTTGGACAGTCTGAGTAGGTGTGGTAATATCTAGAGCGGTGGACTTCAAAACAGGAGTCCTGAGTTTGATCGCGCCTTCTCACATGCTAAAAATGGTGTGCCCCTCATCTCTATCTCTATCACTATCTATATCTCTCTAATGTTAATGGTTAAATTAAAATAATTTGAAGTAGGAAGCAGAGGAAGTGGCTCACTAGTAGAGCACATGACTTCATGATTGAGAACTTGGGTTCAAGCCCTAGCAGCACATGAAAGCAACAACTCAAAACAAATTGGTGGAGTACTGCTTTTGGTCTCTCCCTCTCCCTCTCCCTCTCCCTCTCCCTCTCCCTCTCCCTCTCCCTCTCCCTCTCCCTCTCCCTCTCCCTCCTCCCTCTCCCTCTCTTCCTCTCTTCCTCTCCCTCTCTCCCT